>NC_047512.1:2525641-2540569 GCF_902827115.2 Pseudochaenichthys georgianus | reverse complement strand
ATTAAACTTCAGAAAAGAGACCAGAACCACGGGGACCCACGGACAATCAGATCCAATGAAAAACAGCCCGGAGGATAATAAGAACCGATCCAGAAGGCGGTCAACGTGAACAAATCTAAAAAAGAGAGGGGACAGCAAAGCCCAGACCCAATTAGTCTGAACATAATTTAGCCCCGGCCCGGCTCGAAACGAAATGAGGGAGAGGGGGAGACATTTAAGAGAGAAAAAAGGTTTAGGTGCGTTGAGAGAGCAGGGGAATAAAAGAGATGGAATCGATGGGATTGAAAAGCGAGAGGAAGAAATGAGAACGGGGCGACGAGGGGAGGAGAAATGAAAGTCAAATGGAGGATGAGGGAGAAGGCTATAAAGGAATACATCTGGTTGTGTTCTGGCCGCTGGGCACTGAGCTGATGGAAGTAGATGAGAGGGTTGATTTAAGGAGACATTGACCTCTGACCTCACTTACAAGAACAGCCTTTTATATCCGCTCGTGCTGAATGAATCCAATCTCAGTCCATGTTCAAATCCCCTCGTGTGTAAATGAAAAGAAGGGGAAAAGCTACGTAAATAATTGATCTTGGAAAATAAAAAATGATTACGTTATCCTGATTGTAAATGACGTAACAAAGTTGCCTTGATTAAAAAGAATAACACAATTAATTTCATAGTTAAATTCAATAAATAAATACTTTATTTCATGTAATTATAATCGTTAAGATATGGCATATTGGTGATATGTTACACCAATATGCGTAAGTGTTGTCTCTTGTGCCTAGGAACTAATGTGTGTCCATGCACTGGTACTGCGTGTTTTGTTGATGCACTGAACTCAACGTGGGCGGACGTCTTTTATTGAAGCTCAGCTGCAGTCCTTCTCACAACGTTATGCAGAAAAGGAACTTTAAAGATTCATCTGCAAATAATCCAGAACTCTGCTGCCCGGATCCTCACCCGCACGGCCGCACCAACTCATCCGACCGCATCACCCCCATTCTCACTCAGCTCCACTGGCTTCGTGTACGCTACCGTATTGACGACAAAAACATTCTACTCATATACAAAGCTGTCCATAACCTTGCCCCCGTCTGCATCTCTGACCTCCTTCAGGAGTACACCCCCTCCCTCACCCTCCGCTCTTCGTCCGTAGGACTTCTTACCGTCCCAAGCTATCGCCTCAAAACCATGGGTGCTCGAGCTTTCAGCTGCTCGGCTCCCAGACTCTGGAGCACCCTGCCACGACGCATCCGACAGTCTGATTCCATAACTACATTCAAAACCCAACTCAAAACCCACCTGTTCAAACTGGCATTTTCCCTATAATCTGTACCCTGTGTCCTTTTGTGTCCTTTTGTGTCCTTTTGTGTCCTTTTGTAGTCCACTTCCTGTTGTTTGTCTTGTCTTACCCCGGCTGATACTTCACTAAATCCACTGTTTTAATTTGTAAGGTCAAATTGTAAATCTGTAACCCTGTAAGGTGTCCTTGGGTGTTATGAAAGGCGCCCCCCAAAATAAATGCATTATTATTATCTCTTTTCACGACAAGCGGCCAACGAGGTATTTGTTTCATGTTTTCAAGTGGGCGTCACGTCCTATTTTCATTCATATATGTGTAGCACACTATGCTAATGTCTTTGGCTACGTATGTGTTGTTCGTTGGTGTAGTTCTCACAGCGTAACGGAAGAAGGGACAAGATTAAAACTCCAAGAATAAGCGCCCGTTTTAAAGAACCGACCTGTGTCTGTGTCGTGAAGAGAGTCATGATATAATAAATATGTAATATATTCTGTAATGGAGTTAAAACAGAAACATTTTTCTTCTTTATTCCAACATTTTGAAGAGTGTCCTTGTTGTCTTTCTCGTGTCTGATAAGTTCACAAACTTCTGCCAAGGCCATGTACGTATCTATGTGTTATCTTTGTATCTATACTTAATAAATAAATACTCATACTGATAGTGACATGCATGAAGCGGCTTTTTGCCATGCAATGCTTCAAGCCCTATTATTCCCTTTTAGGTTGTCTGATCCGTCTCCTGTATGATATAGGTTTGTGTGCATGTAAATGGTCTGCAAAGGGTCAAATCCCTGTTTCCTCCACAGGGAATTTCTGTAACACTGAATAAACATTCATAAGTCATTATCTGTTGCTAAAATAAGGTAAAAAAAAGGTTTTGCTTGGCGCGCGAACATTATGTCAATTAGCTGTGTCTTAATACTAGGGTTAGGGTTAGTTGAGCAGGCATTAGGGCTACCTCGAATACCATTTTTCGGGCTCCGCATATTCGGTAGTAATCAGCAGCGACACGTGTATTTCGGTTTATTCCCGGCATTCTTTTTGTTATTCTACAGTATTGTTGTTTTATAGTTATTTGTTAATGTAACCCAATTTGTGTTCTTTGAAATTGAAAAGGATATTGTGTTTCTTACTTTCGTTGCAGTTGTGTATGTCTTAAGTGTAATTTGGCTTGGCTTCCTATTTTGTATGGACATGCTTTTATTTTGAAGGAGAGTTAGCGCTGTTGACAGGAAGTTGTTGTTGCTATGGAAACAACGTGACGGAGAGTAATGGAGAAAAAGTCATATCTACATATAAAGACGGAGAAAGTTAACGATAACGTTTATGGCTAAGTGTTAGCACCCCCCGAAGAGGCACAAGCTCTTACGTTGATATTGGAGATTTCAATAAATAAAAAAATAAAAACGAATATCTGAATAACGAAATTGAAACCCGAATACTCCAACAAACGAATATGTGGATATTCGGATATTCGTGTACAGCCCTAGCAGGTATTTGCTCATATTCCAAAGCATCAATAATCGATAACGGTATTTTAAGATGTGATGGAAAACGTTAAGCAGTTTGATGATTGTTAATCTCCGGGCTCAAATAACAACACTTTCTCAAATTAAGAAATCTTTCACCAAACACTAATCAGTTCTCCCTGAGCCTGTGGAAGAACTTTCCATGGCTCCACTCAGCTGAGTTATATACTTCATATACTATGCACTTCTTTAAAGAGATGTACGTACTGCAGGGGTGTCAAACTCAATTTCATTGCGGGCCACATTCGCATAAAGGTTGCACACGAAGGGCCGGTTGTAACTATATAAATAATATATATATATAAAATAATGTATTATATTACATTATTGCCTCTCAATTGGATTATTATCGGATAGGATAATAACTTAGTAATTAACTCCGTCTGAAAGCAGAAGTCCAGGCCAAATAATTGCAAGTCTCTTCAGTGGGCATGTCACAAAACGAGATGCATTGTGGGACATGTAGTTTATGGGCAACCTGCTTCTGTAAAGTGGCATGTAACCGTATAATAAACGTATTATAATCTTTGCAAGCTCTTGCGGGGCCACATAAAATGAAGTCGCGGGCCGGATTTGGCCCCCGGGCCTTGAGTTTGAGACCCCTGACGTACTGTAACCTGTTTGAACCACTACAGTAGGGTTAGGGTTCATTTAGCAGGAATTGATGGATAATGGTGTTTCAAAATGTGATGGAAAACGTTAAGCAGTTTGATGATTGTTAATCTCCCGGGCTCCATTGCCAACATGCGACTCAGGACGATGAACACACATTCAAACGAGGCCCATTATTTGCTGGCAGATGTTCTCCCTTTCATTCAGTTGGAACCAGCAGAAGAACACGGCGTTACTGGGCTCTGAAACCACTTCAAGAGTTGAATTGATTCTTGTTCCCACATGATGGCAACGTGGAACATTGGCAGGTTAAATGCATAAAAAGAAGGTGGCTTTAGTCGAGTACTTACCACCTAAAGCTTGCTTCATTACAAAATCCATGGTTGCTGCTGATTCGTGTGGTTGATCTTCTCAAAACCAAAGAGAGCTGAGCATGTAGCCGCCGGATCTCTGGGAGTCTTTGTCCTTCTCACTTTCCCCTTCGAATGTTGGGATGAAGAACGTCTTCTGGACCTGAGAGAGAAGACCTTAGTTAAATAAATATCCCGTGAAACCTTAGTTTTAAAACACATATTAGTACATGAAAGTGTTCTGTTGTGTCTTCTGAGGAAGAATGCATGTATATGTTGACTATCATGACTTTGAGAAAGAGATAAGAATAATGTAGAAATTGACTGTAAAATTCTGGATGACTTTAAGAAAGAGACCGGAGAAAACACTTTCTGAGGTCGACTTGTTTCACTTTCAAGAACAAAAATGAGACGTCTACAAAATACAGAACAAACAGGTTTGCAGAGAGGAAACTTATTTAAAGGTTTATCTCATAAATGCAGGACTGTATATTTTATCAGGAGCCACCACAGCTGCATTTACCTCTATGATCGATTTCTGTGGGCCGGGATATATCTTTCATTTACAAATCCATCTCCAAGACGTCAATGTTTACACCAAAAGCGAGAGACAGTAGATTACGCTGATGTTAAGACAACAGATAATGTGGTCTTCTTAACGCTGTCCACCCGAGACAGGAATCCCATTCTGTGAAGAGCACGGATCGATACTGAGGTCATTTATGCATCTACTCACGGTCCCACATCTGTCTGAAAGTCAATACAATGGATCAGTCATCTTCTATCGCTGACTGCGGATACATATGTCATGGTAAATGAAACCATGTGGTCTTCTAACTCCGTATGACACACTCAGCGTGCATGCTTCTTGATACAATCACTGTGTGGTGGATTGAATGTCAAACAATGAATTTCAAAACGAGTTGGAGTGCAAAGTGATATTTAAAAACCCATGTCGAATATTAGCGACTGTCTTTAAAGGAGAGGAGTAAAAAGAAGAAAAAAAATGTTGCAATGAAATGCAACTTGCTTTAGACAGGAAGTAAACACGAGCAGGAACACAGTTTTGATTTTTTGATTTTTGATTTGATATACTTTATTAATCCCCGTGGGGAAATTGTTTCTCTGCATTCGACCCATCCTAGTGTTAGGAGCAGTGGGCTGCCATTTTGAACGGCGCCCGGGGAGCAGTGTGGGGAACGGTGCCTTGCTCAGGGACACCTCGGTAGCACTTGGTCTTGCCGGGACTTGAACTGGTGACCTTCCAGTTGCCAAGCCAAGTCCCTATCGACTTCGACACCACCGACCCACCGTTTGGGCTCTACAGTGTTTAAAGACTGGTTCGTGGAAAAGAAAATGTGAACAGACTTGGACGGTTACAGAAAACCTCGATCAGCGCTGCCGTTGTTTGAAGTTACGTCTCGGTCACCGCAGTTCTAGCCGTTGTCACGTAGTAGAACAGACTAATTTCTCTTAGCTGAAGCAACACGAAGATAAACGACAGCCTGAAACACATGATCTTTTACTTGATACAGTCATATCAGTAATATCTTATAATCCGGGTTGAGCAGAACAGAAGAAGTTTATTCTCAAAGCTGCCCCCTCTTTCATAAATCCATTAGTGTCCACCAAGATAGAATCCTCCACATGTATTGGCAAACCAGAACCTCATTTCCATTTTGAAAAAGATCCCCCCCCTGCGCCAAGGTGTCACTTTGCTACCAAGGTGTCACTTTGCTACCAAGGTGTCACTTCGCCACCAAGGTGTCACTTTGCTAATATTTGCCAGAGCAGGGACTGCAGATTATTTTGGGAGGCAACGGGGGAGGAGAGGCCAAGCGGGACACAAAATCAATTTGTAACTATGACCGAGCGCTTCAGGGGCTGAAGGGCCTAATTTCTACACACACACACACACACACACACACACACACACACACACACACACACACACACACACACACACAGACAGAGAACACAACTTCACTAGGTTAACAAATATACTCTGATAAGCGTGCGTGCTACTCTGTCCATGTGACTGTTATTTTGTATATTTTGATTGATGTGCTTTTATGTATGTCTTAATGTGTGCATATGTGTCTGTTGATTGTATATATATATATAGAATATACATAATTGTATACATATTTTTATATATATTTGTATTTTTGTATTCCTCGGGATTGTGGGAAACGGTATTTCGATCTCTCTGTCTGTACACACAAACTGAAAGGTTGACACACTGAACCTTGAGCGAGGATAGGAAACTGGAAACATATCTGTGTGTTCGTGTGTATGGATAAAACAAATAAAACCTATGTATACATGTGTGTGTCTGTTAGGGCTGAACGATTAATCGATTTTAAATCGAAATCGCGATTTTAAATTATGCGATTATCAAATCGCAAAGCCTGCGATTTTTTTTAACAATTTTTTTTTTCTTCTTGTGTGTCAGTCATCCACACCAATCAGAAGTGCTGTGCTCCACATGTACCAGCCATTGTTAACCAATCAGAAGCGGCCCATGATAGAAGGTGATAGACAGATTGATCCAATCACCTGCCAAGTGCTTCTGAAAGTGCCTGCCCTTTCCAAATGGCTTCCAACGGAGCTTTAGATGCTTTGGTGAAACTAACCGTCTGAGTCAGGTTAGTAATGCTCCATCACGTGTTTCTATTACAGGGAGAATCTTAAACTGAAGCTCGACTGTAAATCAGCCCAACGGAAGTTTCATGTAAGTTTAGTTCTTTCACTTGTAGCTCGGGCTGCGGGGTGCTAGAGACGGGAGTACGTTGATGCGACCTTCCTAGCCGGAGATATGGCCGCATTTTACAATAAACTTCCGTTGGGTCGCTTAAAAACAAATATCGCAATTTGCGGGGGTGTGTGTGTGGTGTGTGTGTGTGTGTGTGTGTGTGTGTGTGTGTGTGTGTGTGTGTGTGTGTGTGTGTGTGTGTGTGTGTGTGTGTGTGTGTGTGTGTGTGTGTGTGTGTGTGTGTGTGTGTGTGTGTGTGTGTGTGTGTGTGTGTGTGTGTGTGTGTGTGTGTGTGTGTGTGTGTGTGTGTGTGTGTGTGTGTGGGTGTGTGTGTGTGTGTGGGTGTGTGTGTGGCCTCTGGTGTTTGTGGTCAGGCAGCAGAACATTTCTCTTATCGTTACAGAAACAGACTCAAGGAGACACTAATGGAATAAAGGGAAGATGCTGCTGTCAGACAAGCACATCTAGAAGGAAATGAAGCACACACACACACACACACACACACACACACACACACACACTTGTATTGAGGGCATACAGTTCCAACCCTTGACATTAAAACCCTGAATCCGTCCAAGATTTCTTCTCAGAACTGATATTACATTGTCTATGTTTATTTGACTATGGACTCTTTCCCCTTGCCATACTAAGCATCGTTGGTGCCACAGATCTTTAACAATCCTACAGATGTTGTTGTTGTTGTTGCTGTTGTTGTTGTTGTTGTTGTTGATTGGATAAGATTTACTTTATTGATCCAAATAAGTGTTTCTTTTTGCATTTTGTGCATTTTCTTTAGATTTTTTTTTAGATTTCTTGATATTTGTTCAAATCATTTTAAGATATTTATTAAAATTGTTTTATTTCAATTATCTTTGAATTATTTTATTAATATTAACCTATATTTTTTTGTATTTAACTTGTTTGTATGTTGATCTTGTTAATATCTTTTTAATATTGATTTGATATAAATATTGATTTGAACAGGTTTGAAATGGTTTTGATTGCAAACGGCTTGCTTTGGCTGCAAGCGGCTTCCTCTCCAGCACAACCAGGACGCTCTTAGAAAACCCTTCATGTGAAGAACACGGGTACAAGTCACCCTGCGTGTTATCGCGGAGCAGCATCACTCCACCTGCCTCCTTTCCATCCTCCATCCAAGCCGTTATGTAACAGCTGATCAGTGGGTGGTGTTTAGAAGCTGGAGCAGCTCTCACTCAACTGAACTCCTCCATGCTGCTTTCAAACCTTGCATAACCCTCCCTTTCACACAGGGCCACATATACCATACAATACACTGTTCAGCACCCGAGGGCACCCTCCATCATCTCCCATCCCCCAACCTTTCTCCTTCCTGCTCCACCACGCTTTCTTCCTCTTCTTCTTCTAGTTATGATGATTGTGATGTGCAATATGTGACATGTACTGTATGTAGTAGCATGTGTTGTTTGCATTTTATTGTTCACTTTTATCCATTCGCCTCTATCTACTTGTCTTTCATCCCATTTGTATTTCCACATGTATATTTTCCAGATGTATATATATCTTTTGTTTTTTATTCTTTAACTTTTTACATTTGTAATGCTATTTTATTTCTATTTCTGAAATATTTTGGACTGTTTATTTCTTGTGTCTTAATTTCTCTTATGTACATTGCCTTGTGTTTTTTATGCTGCTGCAACGCAAACATGCCTCAAATTGGGATCAATAAAGTACCATCTATCTATCCATCTATCCATCTATCCATATATCCATCCATCTATCCATCTATCCATCCATCCATCTATCCATCTATCCATCCATCTATCTATCCATCTATCCATCTATCCATCTATCCATCCATCTATCCATCTATCCATCCATCTATCCATCCATCCATCTATCCATCTATCCATATATCCATCCATCTATCCATCCATCTATCCATCTATCCATCTATCCATCCATCTATCCATCTATCCATCTATCCATCCATCCATCTATCCATCCATCTATCCATCTATCCATCTATCCATCTATCCATCCATCTATCCATTCATCCATCCATCTATCTATCCATCTATCCATCCATCTATCCATCCATCTATCCATATATCCATCCATCCATCTATCCATCTATCCATCCATCTATCCATCTATCCATCCATCCATCTATCCATCCATATATCCATCCATCCATCTATCCATCTATCCATCTATCCATCCATCTATCCATCCATCCATCTATCCATCTATCCATCTATCCATCTATCCATCCATCCATCTATCCATCCATCTATCCATCTATCCATCCATCTATCCATCCATCCATCCATCTAGCTATCCATCCATCCATCTATCTATCTATCCATCCATCTATCCATATATCCATCCATCTATCTATCCATCTATCCATCTATCCATCTATCCATCCATCCATCCATCTATCTATCCATCCATCCATCTATCTATCCATCTATCCATCTATCCATCCATCTATCCATCCATCTATCCATCCATCTATCCATCCACCTATCCATCCATCCATCCATCTATCCATCTATCCATCCATCTATTCATCTATCCATCCATCCATCTATCCATCTATCCATCCATCCATCCATCTATCCATTTATCCATCCATCCATCTATCCATCCATCCATCTATCCATCCATCCATCTATCCATCTATCCATCTATCTATCCATCTATCCATATATCCATCCATCCATCTATCCATCTATCCATCCATCCATCTATCCATCTATCCATCCATCTATCCATCTATCCATCTATCCATCTATCCATCTATCCATCTATCCATCCATCTATCCATCCATCTATCCATCCATCTATCCATCCATCCATCTATCCATATATCCATCCATCTATCCATCCATCCATCCATCTATCCATCCATCTATCCATCTATCCATCTATCCATATCAATCTATCTTTCTTTATGCTGTTGATGTATTGTGATTTTAAAAAGTTGATCAATGGGGACTGTCCACGACACTATAGACCAATAAACTAAACTAAACTCTTCTTCTTCCTTTTTAATTTCAGAATCCCTGCGCCGGCACTGGTGCGTAACGTGGATAATGTTATCAGAGCCGGGCAGATCCTATCCCGTTAATTGGAAGTTGTTTTTCCGAGTTTCGCAGCCGGAGACGAGGTTTGGGAGCGGCTCGGGAAGAGAAGACGAGTCTGTCAACGCTTCGTGTTCCTGACAGGCGACGGAGAGGTGTTATAAGGAGAAAAAAGAAGGAGAGAAAAGCTTGAAATGTGTCTGATTTCAGGTCAAATATGACATGTCCATTACAGGAGGTCCTACCGGTGTGAAGGGAGAACAAGTGGATCCAATAGCTGTTGTTCCTTCTTTTCAACAAATTACATTGAAAAATGTACATGACTAATGTGTTATAGTCCATCTCCTTATAGTAAAAAGTACGAAAACATGGTCAAATCATTGTGTTATTTTAACAGGTTTTTGATCATATGACTGAAAGAGGTTTGTCGTCAATACAAGCTGAAGAGAAATTAGTTTAGACGTTAAAGTAATGAGTTTATACCACAGTTATTATCCATTGTATGCGTCCTAACCACAGCCATTGTTAACAGGTGGTTTAGTAAAACATCTTAACGTCATAAGAAAAAGAAAATCTTAAAAAAGTGGTGTTTCTTTTAATTTAGAACAGGGGTGTCAAACTCAAGGCCCGGGGGCCAAATCCGGCCCGCGACTTCATTTCATGTGGCCCGCAAGAGCTCTGAAAGAATGTAATATGTTTATTATACGGTTACAGGCCAATTTACAGATGCACGATGTCAATAAACTACATGTCCCATTAGACTTTTTTTCAGAATTTGGCTTTTCTTTTAAAATAATTTTGTGACATTCTCACTGAAGAGACTTGCACTTATTTGCCCTAGACTTCTGCTTTCAGACGTAGTTATCTATGAAGCTTTTACCCTATCCGATAATAATCCAATGCAGAGGCAATAAAGTAATATAATACATGATTTTAAATATATAAAATATTTATATATAGTCTTAAAGTTACAACCGGCCCTTTGAGTGCAACCATAATGCTGATGTGGCCCGTGATAAAATTGAGTTTGACACCCCTGCTTTAGAAGATCCGCACATCCAGTTTAAACACAAACATG
The DNA here is from genome assembly GCF_902827115.2 of Pseudochaenichthys georgianus. NCBI lineage: Eukaryota > Metazoa > Chordata > Actinopteri > Perciformes > Channichthyidae > Pseudochaenichthys > Pseudochaenichthys georgianus. Next base: position 2,529,884 of record NC_047512.1, on the reverse strand, counting down.
TTTCTATTGCTCTGTATATTAGTCAGCATTGAACTGAAGGAATGTACATGACATTTGAAATGCCATGTCAACATGCATTTCTGAAATCGGCCTGACGGAGTGAAACCTTTTGTTCAGGAGACTCATGAAGGTTCCCAACGAAGTAAGATGACCTGGAAGTCACATGATAAGAGCTCTTTGATCCATCCTTTACGAAAGGGAAGGAGATGATGCCTTGCGGCCGCAATATGTCACATGGCACAACATTCGGCCTTTCATGGAACAACCGATCGTGACCGAGAAACGCTCTTCATGTCAGTGACGCTGCGTATTCTGCATTTAATAAATGATGTTGTCACTTGCAAAAGAGCTTATATGTTTTTAACGTCTTGCTTATCAATGTGAAATGATCAGATAGTTTCGTGTTTGCTGAGCTGTGTGGGCTTTCTTAGGCTTTTTTAAACATGTTATAAATGTGTAGGTCTACCAGTTATGCATATATTGCATAAAGTTTTGTTTATTTATTTGATTTATTCACAATATGTTCATACAAGCATACTTATTGGGATTATTGTGGATTAAAATGTATGAAAAAGAGGGTGAGCAAACATTCCCTTGTTTCTGTTGTCCATGTTTATAAAGCCTGAATAAAACACAACAAGAAGTATCTCGATGTGGCCATTGTAGTCCTCTGTACGGAGAAAGAGTCTCCTCGCGTCAGAGAAGTCTCTTTTCCTAATTCCTGACAAACCCTCCTTTACTTCTTCTTTCCAAACCCCATCACGTTTCTCACTGAGGTTAAAGAATGTTGGTTAGGAAAGGACAAAGGATTTTGTGGACAATTCGACAACAACCTCGATCTCCATTTCACCTCAGGAACCTGGTCGGTTATTGTTCCTGCCGAAAAAAGAAATTCCCCAAAACAGAATCTAGGCATCAGATGAGCTCTCAAGGTTAGAGAAAACATCACACGATAAATCAAAGGTAAAATACCCCCTGTCCCCTTTAACTAGTTTGACTGACACACACACACACATGCACGCACACACACACACACACACACACACACACACACACACACACACACACACACACACACACACACACACACACACACACACACACACACACACACTGAGCCTGGGGACTGAATGGGTAAATCAATAAGGAGATGTGGATGAATGAAGCGGGGCGGATGTCTGACAGGAAGTGGTTCCTCCGTCAGGTTAGCATGACTCCACCGACAATCTGTCTCTATCTGTCGTGTAATCCTACGGTACAATATCTCTGCCATACTAGTGTCAGAATACCATTGATATGAAATGTATTTACTTATTTTGACTCACGATAAAGACTAAATGTTATTTTATCCATTTAACTTCTTGTGTTTTAACATTTTGTTTATACTGGTATTTGTTTTAAACACTTACTTCTTGTGTTTATATGAATATAAATATTTTCTTTTTTCTCTATTTATAGGTATTTCAATCTAAAATCCAATTTCCCCCAGGAGTAATGGATTTAATTTTGGTAACGCACTATTGTAATGTAATATTAGAAATATTTTGTATATAACTTTAGAGAGGACTCAGAATACTGTAGGACTGCTGCACTTTATTATTCTTAGAATTCTCCCAAAACGCACTTAATTGCAGGAAATGTATGATATGTTTGCACCTAATAGTAAGGATAATTACTGCCAAAAAGCCTTCAAAAAGAGTCCCCAGATAGCTCAGTGAGTCTGTTTGAAAAACGAGCAGTGTTTTAAAATGTTTCTTGTGGTTAAACAGCTAGTACAATTCATACTAATAGGATAAGTGAAAGAAAAATGTACAAGAAAGCCACATTCTTCACTTTCTTTTACTTGTTTAAAAGAGAAATGAGACTTAACTGAACAACAGCCTTAGTTCTTTGTTTCTGCACAGCCAGCTCATAGTAAAATATAGTCTCACACACACACACACACACAGCAGAAAAAGGTGTGTATCCAGAGTAAAAACACTGCTGTACACAACGACACATCACGTCGCAAAAAGTCACAGAACACAGGACACAAACTTGGTGAATGAATGAATGATGAGCTGCTAACTCTCACACCACATTACTTATTCATGAGACTTCGAGCTGATGAATTATTCCCTCAGCGCAGACTGAAAGGCACAGAAAGGCTACACGCTCCATTTCATATTTCCTCCCTTTGAAAGTGACCGACCCGCCTCGGATGTTGAAGGATCTGTAAATGATGTGAGGACGCTAATTCTAACTTGCATATTTAATATTGTAGTTAATATGGTTCTATTATAGCACGGACTTCCTGCAGGTTGTGACGGATTACCAATTACACAATTCTATTTCTGCTATGGCTTTATATATGATTAATGTGGTTGTAGTCTGATTAGCTGTTTCTATTTAAATTAAATACATTCTCTGACGTACCCAGATCATTTTTCTTGTATGTGTTCTTTCCTGCCTGGTTTTTTCCGGGTCATTTGTTTATTTCTCTCACTTTTTGTTTTGCCTGTTGGCGTTTTGTTGGTTTTGTAATATATCTGCTTTCTCTCTGGATGTGTGGAGGCAGGAGGACTCTCGGGGTGTAGTGGGTGGATGCTTGCTTTCCACTTCATGTTGTTTCTCATGTTCCTGTTGAGGTGTTCTAGACAAATGAAAAAGACTAAGTCCAAAAATGAAATATCTAGATAGTTTTTACACTATTACACTATTATTATTTTAAAGAGGAATTAAACATATTGTTTGAGCTGATGATGCTTTAATATACAAAATATATTGATAAAATAGTTTTTAGATGACGATTTCAGTAATGCCTGAAATAAGGTCTGTGGTTAACACAAGCTGAAGAGATTTTGAAGTGTTGTTCTCCATGTGTCAGTAAATACCCCACTGGTGAATTAAAAAATGGTGGATTCTAACAAGTGTCTAAACGAGACGACTAAACGTCATTACGCTCAACATTAGCCGCCTTTAGCTTAGCGGTGGTGACGTGAAGTCATGTGACCGTGCTGTAGTTCCTTTATAGCCCAACATTAGCCGCCTTTAGCTTAGCGGTGGTGACGTGAAGTCATGTGACCGTGCTGCATCTCCTTTATAGCCCAACATTAGCCACCTTTAGCTTAGCGGTGGTGACGTGAAGTCATGTGACCGTGCTGAAGTTCCTTTATAGCCCAACATTAGCCGCCTTTAGCTTAGCGGTGGTGACGTAAAGTCATGTGACCGTGCGGAAGTTCCTTTATAGCCCAACATTAGCCACCTTTAGCTTAGCGGTGGTGACGTGAAGTCATGTGACCGTGCTGTAGTTCCTTTATAGCCCAACATTAGCCACCTTTAGCTTAGCGGTGGTGACGTGAAGTCATGTGACCGTGCTGTAGTTCCTTTATAGCCCAACATTAGCCACCTTTAGCTTAGCGGTGGTGACGTGAAGTCATGCGACCGTGCTGTAGTTCCTTTATAGCCCAACATTAGCCACCTTTAGCTTAGCGGTGGTGACGTGAAGTCATGTGACCGTGCTGTAGTTCCTTTATAGCCCAACATTAGCCACCTTTAGCTTAGCGGTGGTGACGTGAAGTCATGCGACCGTGCTGTAGTTCCTTTATAGCCCAACATTAGCCACCTTTAGCTTAGCGGTGGTCACATGAAGTCATGCGACCGTGCTGTAGCTCCTTTATAGCCCAACATTAGCTTGTTAATATAAGTGTTTTTAATATGTTGAGATTATCCTGCTGAACTAAACGTGTAAGTATCATAAACGTTTGCCAAAGATCTTATTTTCTGCAGTAATCCTCAATCCAATGGGAAACCCCATTGGATTGCAGAGAGTGTGAATGAAACAGTGTTCATGTTTATTCACACTCTCTGCTGCACACCATCTGTTTCTGTCTCTCTCCCTCCTTTTGTTTCACACTGACTCTTCTCTCTATTGTGGGAGAATCTCACTGAGTCACTCTGTGTCTCCATTACAGCCTCAGCCTTTCTTCTTCATGTTCACTTCATGTAGAAACATAAATGCTGGTTGTGGTGGTTGGAGCTCATGGTTTAAAGTACGTCTTCAACCTACCAGCACATTTAAAACATGTTTCTGTACTTTATTCAAACCATTGTAACAAAGCTGTTGGAATCATTTATATGGATAATGTTGTTGTTTTTTATAATTTCCCAAATCAACAACATAAAAGTATTTCATCATAGCATCGTGAAAACAGAGGGGTTTGTTGACTATTTTTTTGTTTAAGTGTCTTCATACCCTTGTCTA
>NC_047512.1:2503141-2520641 GCF_902827115.2 Pseudochaenichthys georgianus | reverse complement strand
CATACTGATATACACCTGAACATCAGCAGGAGAGGACTCTTTAAAGTAGAGACACTACATACTGATATACACCTGAACATCAGCAGGAGAGGACTCTTTAAAGTAGAGACACTACATACTGATATACACCTGAACATCAGCTGGAGAGGACTCTTTAAAGTATAGACACTACATACTGATATACACCTGAGCATCAGCAGGAGAGGACTCTTTAAAGTAGAGACACTACATACTGATATACACCTGAAGATCAGCAGGAGAGGATTCTTTAAAGTAGAGACACTACATACTGATATACACCTGAACATCAGCAGGAGAGGACTCTTTAAAGTAGAGACACTACATACTGATATACACCTGAACATCAGCAGGAGAGGACTCTTTAAAGTAGAGACACTACATACTGATATACACCTGAACATCAGCTGGAGAGGACTCTTTAAAGTATAGACACTACATACTGATATACACCTGAGCATCAGCAGGAGAGGACTCTTTAAAGTAGAGACACTACATACTGATATACACCTGAAGATCAGCAGGAGAGGATTCTTTAAAGTAGAGACACTACATACTGATATACACCTGAACATCAGCAGGAGAGGACTCTTTAAAGTAGAGACACTACATACTGATATACACCTGAACATCAGCAGGAGAGGACTCTTTAAAGTAGAGACACTACATACTGATATACACCTGAACATCAGCTGGAGAGGACTCTTTAAAGTATAGACACTACATACTGATATACACCTGAGCATCAGCAGGAGAGGACTCTTTAAAGTAGAGACACTACATACTGATATACACCTGAAGATCAGCAGGAGAGGTTTCTTTAAAGTAGAGACACTACATACTGTACTGATATACACCTGAACATCAGCAGGAGAGGACTCTTTAAAGTAGAGAGACTACATACTGATATACACCTGAACATCAGCAGGAGAGGACTCTTTAAAGTAGAGTCACTACATACTGATATACACCTGAACATCAGCAGGAGAGGACTCTTTAAAGTAGAGACACTACATACTGATATACACCTGAACATCAGCAGGAGAGGACTCTTTAAAGTAGAGACACTACATACTGATATACACCTGAACATCAGCAGGAGAGGACTCTTTAAAGTAAATCAGTGTTTTGATTCGAGGAAAGTGAATTCGAGACAACAGGAGTGTCTGACTGCGAGACTCACAATCAACACTGATGTATGGTAATGGACCCAATGATGCCACACAACCATTCTCCATTGATGTTAGCTTCTTTTCTCGGCTTGTATGCGTGTTATAGCTGCAGACTTCACCCACTCCCCCCTCAGGCTGTGGAGGGTGGAGGGGGAGGAAGCAGGCGATATATCACCAGAGAGGCATTCGTCCATTCGTCTTGTGGTTGGGTGGCTGAAGGAGGAGAAAGAAGGACACGAACCAAAGGTTGTGAGGAAGGTGAGGGGAGAAGAAGGGTAACGAAGAGAAATGAGGACAGAGGAAGGGAGTGGGAAGGGGGGAAGGTAGGAAGAAAGGATGAAGAGAGGAGGAAGATGATTGGTGGAAAGAAACAAGAGGCAATGATAACGTAAATGAGATGAGGAGAGGAATGAGGAGGAGGGGAGTTAGAGTGGTCCAGGAAGAGAGAGATGTGGAGTGTGTTCAGTGAAATGTACAGTAAGAAGACAATGACAGAGTGACAGAGAGGAAACAAGGAACTAGGAACATAGAGAGAGGAAGTCATCTTAATTCCTACTCTTTTCCCTCAACCTATCCTAAGGGAGTGCATAGACACGTTAGTTTAGCTGCTATAGGCTTAGCCTGTCGGGGGACACCTTACTTCCTCCTTCCTTCCTTCTGTCTGTACCCTCATGTTCCCATTAACCCAGCTTCCTCCAAATTTATTTTTGTGTCTATATCTACGCCGGGATCCTGAGTCGTGGCTGAACCTGTCTCTGCGGTCCTGCCTGACTCTCGTCATGCTGCTTCCCTGATGGCTCCCACAGGACTGATGACATCCTCGTGGATTCATCTTCTCATTACAGACACATGCATGTCCTAACATTCGGTCTATATGCTGTAAAATATATTATCTCTTCGATTTACACACGGCATCTATTGCAGTCTGTCCGTCCTGGGAGAGGGATCCCTCCTCTGCTGCTCTCCCTGAGGTTTCTCCCATGTTCCCTTTAAACTGTGGGGTTTCTCTGGAAGTGTTTCCTTGTACGATGTGAGGGTCTAAGGACAGAGGGGCTAAGGACAGAGGGTCTAAGGACAGAGGGTCTGAGGACAGAGGGTCTAAGGACAGAGGGTCTAAGGACAGAGGGTCTGAGGACAGAGGGTCTAAGTACAGAGGGTTTGAGGACAGAGGGTCTGAGGACAGAGGGTCTAAGGACAGAGGGTCTGAGGACAGAGGGTCTAAGGACAGAGGGTCTAAGGACAGAGGGTCTGAAGACAGAGGGTCTAAGGACAGAGGTTCTGAGGACAGAGGGTCTAAGGACAGAGGGTCTAAGGACAGAGGGACTGAGGACAGAGGGTCTGAGGACAGAGGGTCTAAGGACAGAGGGTCTAAGGACAGAGGGTGTCGTATTGTCATACTGATATTCTGTACACACTGTGAAGACTACTGAGACAAATGTAACATTTGTGATATTGGGCTATAAATAAACATTGATTGATTGATTGATTGATTGATTGATTGATTGATTGATTGATTGATTGATTGATTGATTGATTGATTGATTGATTGATTGATTGAAGTAGCAGATAGTGTGGTGAAGGAGGCTAGAGTAAGAGGACACAAGGGGATAATCAAGAGGACGACAAGAGGACAATGATGAAGTACAGGAAGTGAAATGAATCGTTGTGCATCATCTAAAGAGTTGTCAACCTCTTTAAAAGCGATGTGAAAGCTACTAATTGATAGAAGAACTGCCTTAAACAGGTTGTTATTTCAAACATTGGTAACTGGAACTCCAAATTCCAAACACTTTCTCAGTGAAAGGAGTTGTTTTGGGTCCTGAAAGTAAACCATGTCTCCATTGACAGGGTTGAGTTACTGCGTGTGTGAGCACTTCCATACTGTACCTGGATGGAAATGAAACTCTACCGGTTCGATCGTTATTAAAAAGCTGAAGAAGTGTGTTCGAAAATATATAGTCACAACTTTGGACACAGAAACTCCAGGAAAAAGGCAACTTCAGCTACCAAGGCGCATGTTGATAGCTCAGGTCTGACCAGAGAGCTGCAGACCAGTTGAAGTCGAAGGTTAGATCCGATGGAAACTCTTCGTACGTAAGATGCCTTTGGAAGAAACCAACTTTTTGCATTGGTAACATCTCCAAAAACCACCTGTCACTTCGGCTTGCTACTTCACAACTCAGGCGGATCCACAACAACAACGTCACCAATAAGCAGGTAAACCACAGGTAACGTAAGCAATCTTTCCACATTAACGTTGTTCTTGAAACCTTCGGACGGAAGTACCCTATCACCCAAACCACAGATACCTCTTCCTCCTTTTCTCAGGCAGCGTCTTCTAAAGAAAGTAGTTCCAATGGAAGTAACTTTGCTATCGCCTTTTTAAAGTCATTGTTCTCATTGCTTTGAACGCCACCAATGAAACTCTATTATCATTGTATTGGGGGCGATGCAGTAATCTGAGTGTAGACCATATTCGGACTCTTATGATACAAGAAGAGATAGGCATAATGTGTCTTTTCTGTAGTCTTTGGTTACTAAATCCCTTTATGAACACACAGTTAGAAATACACCACATGCACTAGTTGCGTTGTACTTTGTATGAAGACAATACAGATATATTCTCTAATTGAATGACTTGACTGTAGTCGATATACTGCCATTGTGCACAGATTGATATATGAACCATCACTCAGCCAACATCAGGGTCACAGCCCTCGATGGATGGAGACGGACTTCTTTCCTGTTTCGCTTTACGGTCTGGTGACTCGCGGACATTTTGACAGTTTGATGGCCCTACAGGTGCTAATTCAGGCTGTAGCTACAAGTGCCCGGTCAACAGCTGCAAAGAGCACACTTTCTCTCTCCTGGTCAACATGAGAAACCCCCCGAGGCCCAAACTCTGCTCCGAGGCCTCCAGACTTAAGACTCAAGACAGCTGCAGATCGCTTCGACATCAGGTGGTAATGTTCAGCGAGTGATGGATGTGTCATCGTAGAAATACTTAAGGTGCTGAAAGCTTCACTAGCAATGGTGGAAGAAGTGTAAAGGTACTTTACTTTAGTAAAAGTACAAATACATTATTGTCCAAGTAAGTAAAAGTCCTGCTTTAAAAATCTTACTTAAGTAAAAGTACAAAACTATTACTTTTCGGATGTGTAATTAGGTAGATCATTTGTTTATATATCTTTTGTAAGTCAATAATATTTCTGTTTATCAATTTGAAACGGCTTAGGTTTGTACAGTATCATAATTGTCATGTTTCATTTAATTATTATTTTTTGTATTATTGTTTTACAGGTTCAAAATAAATCAAATCAAATGTATCAGTAAAATGTACATAAAGTATAAAAAAGTAATCATTGTGCAGAAAAAATGCCTTTATGTGTCTATATAATTATATTTACTTTAATATTGTATCAAGTAGAATGTAACTGCTGTAGACAAACAAAGTTCTGATCGTGTGTTGCTTTGAGTTAATCTGTGACTGTGAATCATTAAAAAAATCACCCCTTGAATCCCTAAAAGATAACCTGGAAAGCCCCCCTTCGCTTTCAACAAGTCAATGTGTCAACGAAACATTCAATCACTGAGCAGGAGAACAAAATCCAGACAAAGCAAAAACACGGCAGTGAGAATAAAATCAGAAATGTGTGGAAGAGGTGGCTTTAGGTCAGAACACCTCAAGAAATCTGGTTTATTATTATTATATAAAGATCCCAAAGTTTGACAAAATGCTCTAAAAAAGCTGAAGTTGAAGAAGACTGCACTGAAGATTTCACATACCTGTATTAGGTTAGTTGAAAGCAATAATATTAAGTTGAACCCAAAAATGTTTTATTTTAACTTATTTATTTTTGTTTTCGACTAACAGTCATTTGAAATCTGTTTCGTAATTGACTCAACGTTTGAGTAGTTTCAGTGTGCTTGAAGGCAGATTACAATTAAAACCATTGTAGTCGTAAAGGTTAAGAGTAAAGATTTACTTAGATTGCTCTAAAATGCTGATAAAAAGGGCTTTGAATACACGCGTTCCTCAACTGGAGAAGAAGCAGAGGTGTGTACATGTTGAACCCAAATAGCTGTACTTTCTACTTCTTACATGTTGAACCCAAATACCTGTACTTTCTACTTCTTACATGTTGAACCCAAATACCTGTACTTTCTACTTCTTACATGTTGAACTCAAATACCTGTACTTTCTACTTCTCACATGTTGAACTCAAATACCTGTACTTTCTACTTCTCTCATTTTGAACCGAAATACCTGTACTTTCTACTTCTAACATGTTGAACACAAATACCTGTACTTTCTACTTCTTACATGTTGAACACAAATACCTGTACTTTCTACTTCTCCCATGTTGAACTCAAATACCTGTACTTTCTACTTCTTACACGTTGAACACAAATACCTGTACTTTCTACTTCTTACATGTTGAACCCAAATACCTGTACTTTCTACTTCTTACATGTTGAACTCAAATACCTGTACTTTCTACTTCTCACATGTTGAACTCAAATACCTGTACTTTCTACTTCTTACATGTTGAACCCAAATACCTGTACTTTCTACTTCTTACATGTTGAACACAAATACCTGTACTTTCTACTTCTTACATGTTGAACACAAATACCTGTACTTTCTACTTCTTACATGTTGAACTCAAATACCTGTACTTTCTACTTCTTACATGTTGAACACAAATACCTGTACTTTCTACTTCTCCCATGTTGAACTCAAATACCTGTACTTTCTACTTCTCTCATTTTGAACCGAAATACCTGTACTTTCTACTTCTAACATGTTGAACACAAATACCTGTACTTTCTACTTCTTACATGTTGAACACAAATACCTGTACTTTCTACTTCTCCCATGTTGAACTCAAATACCTGTACTTTCTACTTCTTACACGTTGAACACAAATACCTGTACTTTCTACTTCTTACATGTTGAACCCAAATACCTGTACTTTCTACTTCTTACATGTTGAACTCAAATACCTGTACTTTCTACTTCTCACATGTTGAACTCAAATACCTGTACTTTCTACTTCTTACATGTTGAACCCAAATACCTGTACTTTCTACTTCTTACATGTTGAACACAAATACCTGTACTTTCTACTTCTTACATGTTGAACACAAATACCTGTACTTTCTACTTCTTACATGTTGAACTCAAATACCTGTACTTTCTACTTCTCCCATGTTGAACTCAAATACCTGTACTTTCTACTTCTTACACGTTGAACTCAAATACCTGTACTTTCTACTTCTCTCATTTCCCAAACAGCTGGTTCCTTTAGTCTGAATGTGTGTTGGTGCGTGATCATTATTCTTTAGAGTCACTGCGTGCCTATTGGTTGGAACACGATCCGTGTATCCATCACTTCCTGGTCTTCTCTAAAGAAGAGGGACCAATGGAAACGTTGTCATGTTGCCGTTGTTCAGCATGGAAACATTCATTAGCTAACAATGACATTATTGTTCTATTAATATAAAGGAAGGTCAGGTACTCTTTAAAACAGCTGCTAGCTATGGGTACTTTTTACTGAAGGACACTTCAAAGCCTCTTTAGTATTTTTAAACACGAGTATCTGTACTTCTACTCGAGTAAAGGAGGTGTGGACCTTTGCCCTCTCTGAGTAGAAGCAACTAAACACTGAATAAGTAATCACAAGCTGTGCAGCTCTTCTTCTTCTTGTTGTGTTTTAGAGGTCACAAGTCCTGAGAGACGCAGACGCTACATAATGAATGCAGAGCTGAGTGGTTTGTCTTCAGTCGGACAGATCCGGGTCGAAAGGAGTTCACGGAGTCACGGCAGACATGTTTTGTTTCTACAACACCGAGTTCAGGGCCCCTTCGGTTCAAACCAGGAGCCGCTTGAATCTGCTTCCAGACACGAAAGGCTGAGCTGTGACTCAGCTCCTCTGGGGATCCAGCTGCTCTGTTCCTGCATATTGACTTTCTTTATTACTTTATTAAATATAGCATACTTTATCCATGAGCCGTTTATCAGTTTCTCTACAGAACGTCGTCCACGGCAACGTGCGTCAGGAGAGAGATAATCAGAGATATGGAAATGTGTGTTTCTTCCTTTGGAATCAGAATCAGGAACAGGTGAATCACCAGGTGGGAACGTACGAGGCATTTGACTTGGTGTCGTGGTGCGTACAGACAGAAACGCAGATAGAGAACTATTTTAAGAAAACTATAATAACTTAAAAAAATAATCTAGTCAAATATAGAAGTATTTACATTGAAATAGAATGGAATAAGAGCCGTAATTCCCATCACTAATGACTGCTTTTTCTCTATCGCCGAGCGCTCACTGAGCCTCTCCTTCACTCCATCAGGGTTAAGAGGCCAGTTGCATGCTGGGAGTGTGGGCGGAGGGTAGTGTGGGCAGTGAGGTTCTCGCTTCGCCTGCCAACTGCTCGACTACAGAGATGGATGTTGCTGGGAGAAGACGAAAAAACGAGAAACCAAAAAAACGAAAAGTAGGAAAACAAAAGAGGCGAGAGCATGGTTGAATTTGATTAATGTGTTACTGTAGTGATGATTATGATCAGTCCTCCATCCAAACTAGTGATGGGAATTTGAAAGCAAACATATATTCGAATATTCGACCCCCAAAAAAACGTTTTTTAAAAAAAAAAATTAAATGGACTCTCCGTTAGATATTTTCTTTGATATTTGTATTAAGATATTTAAAATGGCACTGTTGTATACGTTGAATTAATCCATTTGATAATATGTAAAAAACTCATAGTGGAATACCTGAATCCTTTCAAATATTGGAATATTCGATGAATCATCCCATCCCTAATGCAAACACGCACACATGCCAATAGAAACGCTCAACTTCTTTCTCTGATATAACAGTCCCTTTATCACTTTACTTTTTATTATCATTTTTATTTTTATTCTATTTTATCTTTTACCTTTTGTGAATCCTGTTTTTCACTCTGACCTGTTGCTGCTCTCAACGCCTGAATATCCACGGGGTCAATACAGTCCACCTTCTCTCCATCATTTGAAGGACTCGCAGGACATTCATGGTTCCCAGAGGATGTATCCTACTGACTTCAGAGATGTCCAGACTCTCCCTGAATGAGGGTTAAGCTTCTGGTCTTGAGTGGAATATATTTCTACGATTGAATTGCCATGCGATTCAGGCTGGGCAGCATTTTGCTTGATACAACACTTGTAATTCCTGGGAGTCCACATCTCCCTGAGACTGCTCAGAAAGAGCCATCTGAACCAGAAGCTGCTGGTGACCTTCTATCGCTCGACAGTCGAGAGCGTGCTCACATACTGCGTCTCTGCTCGGTATGCGGGGTGCTCGGCTGCCGACAGGGTCGTTAACACGGCCCAGAGGATTGGCTGCCCTCTGCCCTCCCTGGAAGACATCACCAGCTCTCGCTGCCTCAGGAGGACCAGCTCCATCCTGAAGGACTCGTCCCACCCAGCCCGTCTTCTGTTCGACCTGCTGCCCTCGGCCCGGCGCTACCGTTCACTGACTCACAGACAGTTTCTTCCCATGAGCCATTAGGACATTAAACACAAACATAGCCCCCCATATCCCCACTGTGCAATAATCATGGTCTGTCTCTATGTACACACTGTAATATGTATCGAAGCTGTGCGCGCTACTTGCTGGTCGAAACTGTCAGACCTTTTAATCTGTGTTTTAATATGTCTGTTTTTAAAGCACTGGCTGGAGCAGTGACTATACATCTCGTTGTGTTCTGTACAGTGACAATAAAAGATTTTGAATTTAACACTAAACACCGAAAGAACTGGAAGACTTTCCCACCAGCCTCATCTCCGCTTCGTCTTAAATGATGATTAGCAAATGTTAGCATGCTACTACAGCTTCAAACTCTTTACGTTTTGATGTGTATGAACTAATAAACTTCCCTTCGTACTCTGCCATGTCGTACTTTGTGAACACATCAGCATTGCGTGAATTTGGACGGTGTTTTGTTGACTCAAAAAGCAGCAACTACTGTAAAAGTGACGATTGCAGCCGTTAGCAAGCTAGCTAACGAGTGGCTAAAACCAATAATGTTAACAGTTGCTTCTTTCCAAACCTGTATCGGGTTATTTTACTTAACCCTCCTGTTGTCTTCGTTCCCCCCTTACTTTGGTGTTCGCCGTCAAATTTGACCGGTCCTGTTTTAACTGCTATCACATGAACACAGAAACCATGAATCATCCCCACATTTCATTTAACACCCTTTCAAACTGTAAGTGTTGTATCAGAGTACTGGTACACACAAAGAACTGCAGTAAATATACAAAGAACAGACACTGAACATGTATTGCCTGTGTGTGTGTGTGTGTGTGTGTGTGTGTGTGTGTGTGTGTGTGCGTGCGTGCGTGCGTGCGTGCGTGCGTGCGTGCGTGCGTGCGTGCGTGCGTGCGTGCGTGCGTGCGTGTGTGTGTGTGTGTGTGCGTCCATGGGTGTGTGTGTGTGTGTGTGTGTGTGTGTGTGCGTCCATGGGTGTGTGTGCGTGCGTGCGTGCGTGCGTGTGTGTGTGTGTGTGCGTCCATGGGTGTGTGTGCGTGCGTGCGTGCGTCCATGTGTGTGTGTGTGTGTGTGTGTGTGTGTGTGTGTGTGTGTGTGTGTGTGTGTGTGCGTCCATGGGTGTGTGTGTGTGTGTGTGTGTGTGTGCGTGCGTGCGTGCATGTGTGTGTGCGTCCATGGGTGTGTGTGTGTGTGTGTGTGTGTGTGTGTGTGTGTGTGTGTGTGTGTGTGTGTGTGTGTGTGTGTGTGTGTGTGCGTGCGTGCGTGCATGTGTGTGTGTGCGTCCATGGGTGTGTGTGTGTGCGTCCATGGGTGTGTGTGTGTGTGCGTCCATGGGTGTGTGTGTGTGTGTGTGCGTCCATGGGTGTGTGTGTGTGCGTCCATGGGTGTGTGTGTGTGTGTGCTTCCATGGGTGTGTGTGTGCATGTGTGTGCATGTGTGTGTGCGTGTGCGTCTATGGGTGTGTGTGTGTGCGTCCATGGGTGTGTGTGTGTGTGTGTGTGTGTGTGTGTGTGTGTGTGTGTGTGTGTGTGTGTGTGTGTGTGTGTGTGTGTGTGTGTGTGTGTGTGTGTGTGTGTGTGTGTGTGTGTGTGTGTGTGCGTCTATGGGTGTGTGTGTGTGTGTGTGTGTGTGTGTGTGTGTGTGTGTGTGTGTGTGTGTGTGTGTGTGTGTGTGTGTGTGTGTGTGTGTGTGTGTGTGTGTGTGTGTGTGTGTGTGTGTGTGTGTGTGTGTGTGTGTGTGTGTGTGTGTGCGTCCATGGGTGGGTATGTGTGTGTGTGTGTGTCCATGGGCGTTACAAAGTTGACTAAAGTGGTGATCAGCTAAACGTCTCCTGTGAAGGATGTCATGAAGCCGGAATGCAATCAAATGTAAAACAAAAAGTGGTGATTGATGAAAGTAGTAAAGCGGTCAGATTTGACCCGAAGACGACAGGAGGGGTAAATAGTTTTAAAAAACCCACTTATGTCTATAGTTTGAGTTGAGTTGCGTAACTCACATTATGCAGCAAGAAGGCGATCTTTCTACACACTCCTGGTGTCATCGTGTATTTTAAACACTTAGACTCAAAAAAGCAATTGTAAGTACGCAAATTGAGACATGCCACCTGTCCGGTTCCTGTTCATTAATAATTGGTTCGTCAAAAAGTCTAAAAGGCCGATCCAGTACCGAGGCGTCTTCAACCAACAGTCCAAAATATAAAATGATAATACAGAAAAGCGGGAAACTGGAATAAATGATAATTAACTTGTCAAGATTTGAGCTTGCCTTTAAATTGATTTGTTCTCAAAACCCAATTGATGTATTGATTGAATACAATTGTTTAGCTTTGTAAAGTGAATCTTCTTTCCCTCACATTAGGAAGAAACACAGCTTGACCTTTGACCTTTCCTCTGTAATGGATGCTCGTGACGTGTGATGGGGGCTGAAGCCTATCCATTTGACTCTCGCAAATCACTTTCGACATCCAAATTGGGTTGGAATAATAATAAGTGTGTGTTGTGTGTTTCAGCGGGGGGGGGGGTTCTGTGGGTGGGGGGAGTACATAATCAAGTTACGCTCGATATAGCTCTTCCTCCTCGACAGAGTGAACGTGGCAGCGGGAACAAAGCACGATCATCATCCCGTGGGCCTCTCAGATCTACAGACACTTAGAGAGCACGGAAAACAGCTCCACTTACCAGAATGTTAAAATAGACAGCCATACACAAAGTACACACTTCCTTTACTCAAGTAGAAGTACAGATTCTCGTGTTTAAAAATACTCTGGTAGAAGTAGAAGTACTGACTAAACTTATTTCCTCAAGTGAAAGTAAAGAAGTATGGGCTTCGAAACGTGGACTTGCTCTCAATCAGTAGCTCTCCCATTGTCCGGTCCAAAAATAGCTTCTCTCTAATTGCTGACCCGTTTCCGTTTGAGGCCGCTTCAGTGAAATGAGACGCTGCTGCCACGCGGCCCGCTTTGTGCTGAACAACGAAGCTGGGGACAACATTTCCCCACTTCCTTTCTCAGCTGCGTGAAACAGGAAGTGGCAGCCGGGTGTTGAACATCCGAGCCCGACACGCGGAGCGCCCGAACACACGACCACGTAACGTCACAATAACAATAAAGCTTTTCTCATAGTGTGGCTCAAAGGCGTTTAAAACAATGAATCAAAAGTCACGGACGCAGTGACGATGACCTGAACTTTGATTTTCATGAAGAATGTAAAAATAAATATATAATAAAGACTATTTAAAAAGGGCGGGTTTCGCTGAGAAAAAGCCAAACACTCGTCTGAGAGTTTCAAGTGTGTTCGCTTTCTTCGGGGTGTATGTTGGAGGTGTTGAGCTGGAATGAAGTGAACCGGCTCCGCGTCGGTGTGGACGGACACAAGTTATTTAACTTAGCCGGGAACCTGCTGTGCCGTTAATTATCCGGGGGTTCTGGGTGGAGGGATTCATTACACGGCTGATTGAACAATAAGTCTGCCGGGTTCTGAGGGAGAGGAGAGCCGGGAAACTCTTCATCCATTATATTATTATATATATATTATTATATTATGCGTTTATACATTTTTCTATTTTCTATTTGGTTGTGTTTTTAAATGTTTTCACATCATGTATGAGGGTTTTCAGTCTGTGGCTATAAACAGGGGCGCCGTAAGGGGGTGAAAAGTTAGGACGATTCTAAGGGCCCATGACTGACAGGGGCCCCAAAATGTTCAGAACATTAAGAAAAAAAATGTAAATAACCTTTAATCAATAATTAACATTAATAGAACGTTATATTGATAAATTACTCACTAAACTTACGATTAATTTAACTTATTTTCTTCCAAAAGTGAATTACCCAAAGCCTCTGTACACCCCCTTCTATTTACATGTAATGGTTTGGTCCTGCCTCCAAACGCGGTGCGGCACCGGCACTTGCAGAGAGTGAAAGCATGTGAGGAGGGATGCTAGTACTTAGCCTGCATACGTGTGTTGTACCATGTTTCAACGACCAACAAAGTCAGGCTCTAAGAAAAGAAGAGAAAGGAGAGAAAGACAAGAGAAAGGGACTAACGGGTGACAGTATGTCACCCAGTTTTTCACAAGAAAAGGTAATTTATAAACAAAGTGGCCTGTGCCTGGTGGTGGGGCCCAATGTGATATATTTTCATGGGGCTCAAAATCCCTGGCGGCGCCCCTGGCTATAAGTATGGTTTTACTGTCTTTTACATTGGTTTCTTTTTGTCGTATCGGTTTGTCTGAATGTATGAATGCTGCTTTGTTAATATATGTATGGATGTGCAGCACTTTGGTCAACTCTGTTGTTTTTAAATGTGAAGTATAAATAAAGTTGGATTGGATTTAAAAGGCAAAATGTTATTTTCTTCCTTAACTTAGTTAGAGTTTGGTTTATTGCCAACGAGATTCGCTTTGATGAATTGTAACAAAGTAAGAAAGGTAATGGAACAATAATACAAATATTGAATGTTATAATTATATACAAGAAGAATATACACAAATATATAATACAAATATGAGAAATGACTGTGATGGTGGTCAGTACAAAGTTAAAGAGTGGTAGTATTGTGCAGAAGTGTGCAAAGATAAATGGTTGCTTCTGAGTTATTATCATTTGTATTTAAGAAAATAAATATATAAATAAGAAAATACAAATATATTATTATAAAAAAAAATGTGTATTATTATTATATTTTGCTCTTATCGACGCTTCCATCCGTCCGTTTTTTAAAACAAAATGTCCCATCCACGGGGCCGACCGAAGCGGTCTCATCAGCTTGTTCGTTCGTGTTTGACTATTGTTCACCGTGGTTTGTTGTTGTTTGAAGTCCCATGCTGAAGTCATGAACGTTAGTTGGTGCTCCAGTATAATCGGTACGCCTGAAACTCATCCAGTGAGAAACGTTCCGCTGTGCAAAAATAAGTGCGATTAAAATGCGTTAATTTTTTTAACGCGTTAATTTTTGTGTAATTAATTAATCTTAATTAACGCGTTAAAGTCCAGGCCCTAATTATTATATTTTGTATTATATTTTTCATTATTATTTTGAATACAATTATCTTTTATTATTTTATTATTATTTCCGGTCAATGGATTTAGGACAACACAACAGCTCTACGGCACAGAGGAAGCAGATATACATTAGGCTTTGAATCCCACTCAATAGTCGGATCAATGCTTTGTTGCTTTTGTTGAAAGGAAGATATAATGTAGAATATCCCCAGCGTCGTCCCGCTATCCTCTCCCGCTCCACTCTTCAAACAAACCTCTAAACGTGTCTTTCTCAACACAAAGCAGTGAAAACTAAGTGAGTCCCGTCTGTTCATCTGCATCTGTTCCAAATACTGTACGAGCTGAAGTAATACTGACAGAGACAAAGGTGTTAACTCAATACAACTCGATATTTAATATATTTATATATATTCACATGGATGTATCTACGATGTGTGGTCAGAACGAGGTCCCGTGAAACCGACCTTTGGCTCGCCGAACGTCTGAGTGGTCATTAAAAAGCCATAACTGTTATTATGAATCAGCTAATGGGGAATGGATCGCAGGTGAGAGACACGTCATGAGCCAGGAGGCGTCGGTGACTCAGACCGCTTTTAGGATGACTCATCAATTTAGAGCCGACCGGTGAGGCACTTCATCAGGGAGGAGGATACAGAAACAGATCAATACAGATGAAGACACAAAGACAGGTGTGAGGATTAACAGACTTTGGAGGGTCTGTGCTTTCAGTGTTGTACTTCAATCTCTTTTAAGACCACTTAAGGACATGTTTCCACGTTTCAATGGAAACAAATCAACCAAACACTGTTGGAAACGCCTGTGTCCTACTCTAGAACTCCATCTCCCATGATGCTTTGCACCTCCCGAGTGACTCCCCTCTTCCTCTCTGTCCTCGTGTCATAATTTCTGGATAAGAGCTGAGATATTAAATGTTTTACATCGCCGTGCGCAGACTGGCAGACTGATGAATACATGAAAGAGTAAAGCTGGTCTCCCACATATCTTCTTGTGTTTTCAGACTAACGTAAGTATGTGTTTAGAGTAAAGAGAGGAAGGCCGCGCAGAGAGAGAGATTATTTCTAAATAAAGAACTGTATGCAGTCTAATTGAAGGTATTTGAGAGCACAGTCGGTATAAATAATGAATCTTTTATGACGTACAGTCGCTCCCGTGGTGAGGCTCCTGCAGAGTCAATGCATGGTGAAAAACTCCCCCCCCCAAAAAAACACGCACACACACACATTTAGTCTGACATTATCAGCATGCAAGAGAGCATCAGGGAGGATTGGGGAGTGAAAACGTTGCTGGTGTCTTCACAAATTACTACATGGGGAGAGGCTTTATTTCCTTTAATAGCCATTCACTATTTAAAGGCGGCGGTCGCCAACAAGTGTCTAAATGAGACGACTAAACGTCATCACGGCCAACATTACCTTTAGCTTAGCGGTGCTGACGTGAAGTCATGTGACTGTGCTGTAGTTCCTTTATAGCCCAACATTAGCCACCTTTAGCTTAGCGGTGGTGACGTGAAGTCATGTGACCGTGCTGTAGTTCCTTCATAGCCCAACATTAGCCTCCTTTAGCTTAGCGGTGGTGACGTGAAGTCATGTGACCGTGCTGTAGTTCCTTCATAGCCCAACATTAGCCTCCTTTAGCTTAGCGGTGGTGACGTGAAGTCATGTGACCGTGCTGTAGTTCCTTCATAGCCCAACATTAGCCACCTTTAGCTTAGCGGTGGTGACGTGAAGTCATGTGACCGTGCTGTAGTTCCTTTATAGCCCAACATTAGCCACCTTTAGCTTAGCGGTGGTGACGTGAAGTCATGTGACCGTGCCGTAGTTCCTACGTTAAGTTTTTACTTCAAAAATCTTAAAGTTGTGTTAATAGGTGGAGATTATCCTACTGAACAAAACGTGCATTTTGAACATTAATACATGGAGAAATGTCACAGTACAGACACTAAATACTAATATACACCTGAAAAGGAACAGGATATATCTTCTTTAAAAGGGTATTTGGCTTGATTGGCAGATGCTTCAGCCTGTTACTGTATACCCACTTCCTGACTCCAGGTACTGACAAAGACGCAACAAAACGGCAATTTTTCCTCTGAGCATCTGAAGACATGTCTTCCTTCAGTGTGGAGCAGGAAGATTGCGGGGGTTTCCTCTCACTGAACGCTCACCACATGTATAGATAGCGTTCTGGATGACTGACCGAGGCTAATGGCGTATCAGTGCAGTGATAGATCTAATGTACAGAGGCCTGTGTACACCACGGACAGAGCTTTCTGTGCAGCTGTCACTCAAACGTCTCTCTGCACACGAGCGCAAAGGCGATACTCGAGGTTTATTCATCTGTTGGTCCCATTGAGAAGCGGAGAAATGATGCAGTGCCAATAATGGAAACTCATTCTGCTCCGAGCCTGAAGTCAATGCAGCGAGATAATACCTGTCATCTGCTTTGCTTGCTGATATATTGCAGCGTGATGAGTTACATGTGTGCTTTTCGTTGTGTTGTCATGACAGATAGGAGCCTTACACAAACGGGTGTTATCCAACCTTAAAAGACCTTGAGAGAAAGCGTTGGATCACACCTTTGACACCAGGGGGGTATACTGCAAAGCAGGATTTTCGCTTAGCCGGCTAAATTCAGGGCAAACTCCGGCTTTCCGGTCATCCGAAGCTGGTTCTCTTTTTAGCGGGCTAGATCTCCATGGTAATATATGCTAAGCAGCTAACCTGGTCGGGACCAGGTTAGGTTGCAGGCTAAGAGCTCAACTCAGTGAAAGCACCGCCTGCTGACCAATCAGAGCTCAGTGTGCGGAGTTTAAAGCGATCAAGTCATATTACAGGAGAAAGGAAATACAGAAAAGCTGCCGTTGCAGGAAAGACGGCCGGCAAAAATCACCGACTGTGTGAACGTGAACATTAATAGAATATCACCTCCATCTTCAGAGCAATCTGACTATTATAACATTAGCGTTAAGAAAGCTTACTTAAATATCGGCCACAACATAAGTAACCGGATCAGAGTACATTAAGTACAGTCCGCGGCATATCACTTCATAATGTATCATATATCTCCTGATCTGAGTCAGCTGAGCCGTATCTGGCCGTGCAGCACTCACAGCGTCACAGACTGGATGCAGAAGTATTATTTTAAGCAACACATAAGTTGACGAAACACTCGAGACAAATGTAATTAAAGTCAGATCGTGTTTTAGACGGGCAGTGATATCATAAACCTGTTAATGTACGCATTCAAACACGTGTTCTGTTCCCAGCTGTGTTCACCTTGCAGGTGCAGCTCTGAGGCTTTGATCCTGATCAAGTGTTTAAGTCATGGATGTTTAAAGTTTAACTTCTTCATTTTTGACTAGTATTAAAGTTCACTTTTCATTCAGGAAGTATGACGCTGCGCTGTCAGTGCGCTTCTCCATGCTTGTGATTGGTCGAATGCTCCAGATACCACCCCTTTCATGTGAACGCGCACCTAACTAGATAGGACACGGCTGGCTTGAGCGATCCACTTGATAACCAGCGTCGTAGGACCGTTTAGCGAGAGCGCGTATGTTTTGGATTAGGCCAACCGGCTAACTCAAACATATCAGGTTAGGTTGAACCAGGTTCGCAGTATAGGCCCCAGGTGTACAGGAAGTGAGCTTTAAAGTCAATCGGTTTCTCAGTTCTCCGGCTAACGGAGCTCCTGACCCGCTGTTTCTGAACTGACTGTTACCCCTGTTGACTTTGAGAAACCAGGATGGAC
>NC_047512.1:2288141-2498141 GCF_902827115.2 Pseudochaenichthys georgianus | reverse complement strand
GCTGATGTTCAGGTGTATATCAGTATGTAGTGTCTCTACTTTAAAGAGTCCTCTCCTGCTGATGTTCAGGTGTATATCAGTATGTAGTGTCTCTACTTTAAAGAGTCCTCTCCTGCTGATGTTCAGGTGTATATCAGTGTGTAGTGTCTCTACTTTAAAGAGTCCTCTCCTGATGATGTTCAGGTGTATATCAGTATGTAGTGTCTCTACTTTAAAGAGTCCTCTCCTGCTGATGTTCAGGTGTATATCAGTGTGTAGTGTCTCTACTTTAAAGAGTCCTCTCCTGCTGATGTTCAGGTGTATATCAGTATGTAGTGTCTCTACTTTAAAGAGTCCTCTCCTGCTGATGTTCAGGTGTATATCAGTATGTAGTGTCTCTACTTTAAAGAGTCCTCTCCTGCTGATGTTCAGGTGTATATCAGTATGTAGTGTCTCTACTTTAAAGAGTCCTCTCCTGCTGATGTTCAGGTGTATATCAGTATGTAGTGTCTCTACTTTAAAGAATGCTCTCCTGCTGATGTTCAGGTGTATATCAGTATGTAGTGTCTCTACTTTAAAGAGTCCTCTCCTGCTGATGTTCAGGTGTATATCAGTATGTAGTGTCTCTACTTTAAAGAGTCCTCTCCTGCTGATATTCAGGTGCATATCAGTATGTAGTGTCTCTACTTTAAAGAGTCCTCTCCTGCTGATGTTCAGGTGCATATCAGTATGTAGTGTCTCTACTTTAAAGAGTCCTCTCCTGCTGATGTTCAGGTGTATGTCAGTATGTAGTGTCTCTACTTTAAAGAGTCCTCTCCTGCTGATGTTCAGGTGTATATCAGTATGTAGTGTCTCTACTTTAAAGAGTCCTCTCCTGCTGATATTCAGGTGCATATCAGTATGTAGTGTCTCTACTTTAAAGAGTCCTCTCCTGCTGATGTTCAGGTGCATATCAGTATGTAGTGTCTCTACTTTAAAGAGTCCTCTCCTGCTGATGTTCAGGTGTATGTCAGTATGTAGTGTCTCTACTTTAAAGAGTCCTCTCCTGCTGATGTGCAGGTTTATATCAGTATGTAGTGGATCTACTTTAAAGAGTCCTCTCCTGCTGATGTTCAGGTGTATATCAGTATGTAGTGTCTCTACTTTAAAGAGTCCTCTCCTGCTGATGTTCAGGTGTATATCAGTGTGTAGTGTCTCTACTTTAAAGAGTCCTCTCCTGCTGATGTTCAGGTGTATATCAGTATGTCGTGTCTCTTCTTTAAAGAGTCCTCTCCTGCTGATGTTCAGGTGTATATCAGTATGTAGTGTCTCTACTTTAAAGAGTCCTCTCCTGCTGATGTTCAGGTGTATATCAGTATGTAGTGACTCTACTTTAAAGAGTCCTCTCCTGCTGATGTTCAGGTGTATATCAGTATGTAGTGTCTCTACTTTAAAGAGTCCTCTCCTGCTGATGTTCAGGTGTATGTCAGTATGTAGTGTCTCTACTTTAAAGAGTCCTCTCCTGCTGATGTTCAGGTGTATATCAGTATGTAGTGTCTCTACTTTAAAGAGTCCTCTCCTGCTGATGTTCAGGTGTATATCAGTATGTAGTGACTCTACTTTAAAGAGTCCTCTCCTGCTGATGTTCAGGTGTATATCAGTATGTAGTGACTCTACTTTAAAGAGTCCTCTCCTGCTGATGTTCAGGTGTATATCAGTATGTAGTGTCTCTACTTTAAAGAGTCCTCTCCTGCTGATGTTCAGGTGTATATCAGTATGTAGTGTCTCTACATTAAAGAGTCCTCTCCTGTCCATTTTCCTTCTCTTCTTTAATTTGCCTCGCTCTCTAAAGATACGCCTCGGCCCAGCAGAAGCAACACCTCGCATGTCTCCTCTCATTAGGACCAGTGCTCTCCTAATTACACAAACATGAGGATCGGGTCTACACACATCACCTGAGCTGCTGCAAAGCCTCATGGGAGCTGAAGCTAATGAATGCTAACAACGCAGCATTTTTAACCGCTACGTCTTATTGTCTATATTTGCACACAGTACAGTACACACTACACACAGCCATGGGTAACTTACAGCATCATCACGACACCTCAATATCAAATGCAATGCAAATTAATACAGATATAGAAAAGAAGAAACCAAGATATTTAGGATCAAAACTGATGTTATTGATAAAACCTGCCTTTCATGAAGCAGATTCAGCCTCTACACCAGGGGTGTCAAACTCAAGGCCCGGGGGCCAAATCCGGCCCGCGACTTCATTTTCTGTGGCCCCATAAGAGCTTGCAAAAAACATAATATGTTTATTATAGGGTTACATTCTACTTTCTCAGAATTTGTCTTTTTTTCAAAATATGCCTTTTTTCTTAGAATTTGACTTTTTCTCTGATTTAGATTTTTTTTCTCCCAAAATATTACTTGTTACTTATTACAGAATTTGGCTTTTCTTTTTAAATCATTTTGTGACATTCTCACTGAAGATACTTGTAATTATTTACCCCAGACTTCTACTTTCAGACGTAGTTAATTATGAAGTTATTACCCTATCCGATAATAATCCAATGCAGAGGCAATAATGTAATAATACATTATTTTATATATATTAAATATTTGTATGTATTTTGATATAGGCTTTAAAGTTACAACCGGCCCTTTGAGTGCAACCATAATACGAATGTGGCCCGTGATGAAATTGAGTTTGACACCCCTGCTCTACACCAACACTGAAACACATGAGCACAGACTACAGTTTTAGTTTAATACACACAGTTAAACTCACACACACTATTTGATGAACATATAGGTTCACCTGCTGAATTAAAAACAGAACAGATGAAGCAAAGAAAGTGAAAACTAGAAAGCAGAGAAAGATTCACACTGAAAGTATTAGAGAACAGAACAGCTGACGGAGAAGAGAGAACAGCTGATTGTTATGAAAAGTTAAAATGTTTGAAAAAAAATAAGTCGGGAATTTAAAAAAGTGAGATTTCTTTCAAAAAAGTGAGATTTCTTTCTAAAAAGTCTGATTTTTTTTATAAAAAGTGAGATTTTTTTATAAAATTGAAAAAAAAATTGAAATTAAAAGAATTAGTCAGAACTTTGAGAAAAAAGGTGAGAATTTTGAAAAACATATCAAAAGTAAATAAATCAGGATTCCTTTAATTTTTCAGATTGCTTATCGGGAGTTCAGTGACGCAGCAGGAGCAGATGTTGCAGCAGCATACAAAGACAAGGCAAATTAAAACTTATAAACATCCCAAAATGTCAACATCTCAATAGAAATAAAATAGCATTAAAAAAAAGTAGAAAATATACATGTTGCACAGGAACAACATATAAAGCAGGACATTATATATACATAAGTATGTGAGGGATGGAATATTAAATATTAGATTGAATATAAATGTAAAATGTGTAGTGTCAGCTGAGAAAAGGGGGCGGGGCTTCAGCGCTTTATTAATAACAATACACTGATGTGAAGCCTGGTGTAACACTAATGGACTCATTGTTAACGTGTCATTACCAGCTCATGTATCACTGTGCAAACACACACACACACACACACACACACAGACACACACACACACACACACACACACACACACACACACACACACACACACTGAGCAAACAGACAGGACAGGTGCTGCCTGCTGCTCAGCCTCATGTCACGCTAACAACTCGCTGAATCGGCTGAATCTGAGCAAACAACAACCTCACGCTCTGCCAGAGAGAGGAGAACACCGACAGCAACAAGTGGAGGAACATGGATTTCAAGATAAGGCCCTAACAAAGATATTGATATAAATATAACATAGGAAGATAGTGGTGCATGGATGATATCGTTTTGTATGCCAACCCTGAAGTTAGCATCACAAAAACTCCCTTGACTAAAAGCAATGGGAGTTCTACATTGGAGTTTGGATTATTTCAGAAAATAAAATCACGTTTATGATTCTTACACGTTTTGTTCAGCAGGATAATCTCCACATATTAACACCACTTTGTGGCTAATGTTGGGCTATAAATGAACTACAGCACGGTCACATGACTTCACGTCACCACCGCTAAGCTAAAGGTGGCTAATGTTGGGCTATAAAGGAACTACAGCACGGTCACATGACTTCACGTCACCACCGCTAAGCTAAAGGTGGCTAATGTTGGACTATAAAGGAACTACAGCACGGTCACATGACTTTACGTCAACACCGCTAAGCTAAAGGTGGCTAATGTTGGGCTATAAAGGAACTACAGCACGGTCACATGACTCCACATCACCACCGCTAAGCTAAAGGAGGCTAATGTTGGGCTATAAAGGAACTACAGCACGGTCACATGACTTCACGCCACCACCACTAAGCTAAAAGCGGCTAATGTTGGGCTATAAAGGAACTACAGCACGGTGACATGACTTCACGTCACCACCACTAAGCTAAAGGCGGCTAATGTTGGGCTATAAAGGAACTACAGCACAGTCACATGACTTCACGTCACCACCGCTAAGCTAAAGGCGGCTAATGTTGGGCTATAAAGGAACTACAGCACGGTCACATGACTTCAAGTCACCACCGCTAAGCTAAAGGAGGCTAATGTTGGGCTATGAAGGAACTACAGCACGGTCACATGACTTCAAGTCACCACCACTAAGCTAAAGGCGGCTAATGTTGGGCTATAAAGGAACTACAGCACGGTCACATGACTTCAAGTCACCACCGCTAAGCTAAAGGAGGCTAATGTTGGGCTATGAAGGAACTACAGCACGGTCACATGACTTCAAGTCACCACCACTAAGCTAAAGGCGGCTAATGTTGGGCTATAAAGGAACTACAGCACAGTCACATGACTTCACGTCTCCACCGCTAAGCTAAAGGCGGCTAATGTTGGGCTATAAAGGAACTACAGCACGGTCACATGACTTCACGTCACCACCGCTAAGCTAAAGGCGGCTAATGTTGGGCTATAAAGGAACTACAGCACGGTCACATGACTTCACGTCACCACCGCTAAGCTAAAGGCGGCTAATGTTGGGCTATAAAGGAACTACAGCACGGTCACATGACTTCACGTCACCACCGCTAAGCTAAAGGCGGCTAATGTTGGGCTATAAAGGAACTACAGCACGGTCACATGACTTCACGTCACCACCGCTAAGCTAAAGGCGGCTAATGTTGGGCTATAAAGGAACTACAGCACGGTCACATGACTTCACGTCACCACCGCTAAGCTAAAGGCGGCTAATGTTGGGCTATAAAGGAACTACAGCACGGTCACATGACTTCACGTCACCACCGCTAAGCTAAAGGAGGCTAATGTTGGGCTGTAAAGGAACTAAACTGCACGGTCACATGACTTCACCTCACCACCGTTTTGTTTTCACAGAGCATTAGTAATCTTCTCCTGAGGTCGGCGTAATTTTCCCTCACAAATCTTTGTATGGCGAACACGTCATTGTTCTCGTCGCCACAAAATCATCCTGAGGTCGAGGAGAGGTTACAAACACTGTGGAGAAACCTCTCAGAGTTTGAAATATGTCGACAGGTCTGTCTATTGGATGCATTAAAAGCCTTAATGTTGTCATTGTGTGAGATCAGAGTAAATTAAGCTTCCTATGGTCTTTGGATGGCGTCACAGTCATCATTTATTAGAGGCATTTAAAGAAGTTATTGTCTTCATCCTAAAAGGTTGATATTTTACTGCCAATGTTTTTGTGGAAAATCTCCCAAACTTTTGTATTGGTTCTGTGTTTTTGTCTTTTAACATTTTAAGCTAACTGCCTGTATAATTAGCTCCTGGTGTATTTCAATAAACTCAGGTTGACTACGTGGTTAGCCAAAGTCTATATTGTTGCTACTTTCCCGATGAACGACCATTACAAAGACTTAAATGGTTCAAATGTGGACTTTAAGCACCAAGTAATGAGTATATTCTGCTCTTATCATTAGAAAATACAAATACGGTTCTTTTCAATTGTTATTTGTTACTTTGGACTAGTAAAATGTTATAGCTGCATCGTCGTAAAGGCTGTGGCTATTTCCTGGACACATGTAATACTTCTGCAGACCCTTAACGAGCCAAACTCATAAATGATTGGCACAAAAACAGCAATGGTATCTTTGCAGCGGTGAATAAACTAGATCTTTATGTGGGATCCGTCATGCCCTCTCCCTCTCTGCAGACTGTATTTTAACGCTGAGTGTAATAACAGTCTGAACTGACGGAGAGCTGGACCTCGCCTCAGAAAATCTAATCAAACAGAACGCAGCGCGAGATTAGTTCCATATTGTTCCATGAATCACTGCATGTGTAATGTTGATGGTGCAGAGAGACATGGAGAGTTTCACCCTCTCAGACAAATGTTTATTACATATACATACATGCAGAGGTGGGAAGTAGTGCAGTACAAATAGTTTGTTACTGTACTTAAGTACATGTTGCTGGTATCAGTACTTTACTCCACTACTTAACACAAATACCTGTACTTTCTACTTCTTACATGTTGAACACAAATACCTGTACTTTCTACTTCTCACATGTTGAACTCAAATACCTGTACATTCTACTTCTTACATGTTGAACACAAATACCTGTACTTTCTACTTCTTACATGTTGAACTCAAATACCTGTACTTTCTACTTCTTACATGTTGAACTCAAATACCTGTACTTTCTACTTCTTACATGTTGAACTCAAATACCTGTACTTTCTACTTCTCACATGTTGAACTCAAATACCTGTACTTTATACTTCTTACATGTTGAACTCAAATACCTGTACTTTCTACTTCTCAGATGTTGAACCCAAATACCAGTACTTTCTACTTCTTACATGTTGAACAGAAATACCTGTACTTTCTACTTCTTACATGTTGAACCCAAATACCTGTACTTTCTACTTCTTACATGTTGAACCCAAATACCTGTACTTTCTACTTCTTACATGTTGAACACAAATACCTGTACTTTCTACTTCTTACATGTTGAACTCAAATACCTGTACTTTCTACTTCTCAGATGTTGAACCCAAATACCTGTACTTTCTACTTCTTACATGTTGAACAGAAATACCTGTACTTTCTACTTCTTACATGTTGAACCCAAATACCTGTACTTTCTACTTCTTACATGTTGAACCCAAATACCTGTACTTTCTACTTCTTACATGTTGAACACAAATACCTGTACTTTCTACTTCTCACATGTTGAACTCAAATACCTGTACTTTCTACTTCTTACATGTTGAACTCAAATACCTGTACTTTCTACTTCTTACATGTTGAACTCAAATACCTGTACTTTCTACTTCTCACATGTTGAACTCAAATACCTGTACTTTATACTTCTTACATGTTGAACTCAAATACCTGTACTTTCTACTTCTCAGATGTTGAACCCAAATACCTGTACTTTCTACTTCTTACATGTTGAACAGAAATACCTGTACTTTCTACTTCTTACATGTTGAACCCAAATACCTGTACTTTCTACTTCTTACATGTTGAACTCAAATACCTGTACTTTCTACTTCTTACATGTTGAACACAAATCCCTGTACTTTCTACTTCTTACATGTTGAACTCAAATACCTGTACTTTCTACTTCTTACATGTTGAACTCAAATACCTGTACTTTCTACTTCTCACATGTTGAACTCAAATACCTGTACTTTCTACTTCTTACATGTTGAACTCAAATACCTGTACTTTCTACTTCTCTCATTTCCCAAACAGCTGGTTCCTTTAGTCTGAATGTGTGTCTGGTGCGTGGTCATTATTCTTCAGAGTAACTGCGTGTCTATTGGTTGGAACACGATCCGTGTATCCATCACTTCCTGGTCTTCTCTAAAGAAGAGGGACCAATGGAAACGTTGTCATGTTGCCGTTGTTCAGCATGGAAACATTCATTAGCTAACAATGACATTATTGTTCTATTAATATAAAGGGAGGTCAGGTACTCTTTAAAACAGCTGGTAGCTATGGGTACTTTTTACTGAAGGACACTTCAAAGCCTCTTTACTTTCACTTGAGTAAAGAAGTTTAGTCAGTTCTTCTACTTTCACCAGAGTATTTTTAAACACGAGTATCTGTACTTCTACTTGAGTGAAGGATGTGTGTACTTTTGCCATCTCTGCATACATGCAACATACACATATAAACATCTACAAATAGTACAGTCATTGTTTGCAGTTTCATCACGAGCAGCTTTACATAATGTCATAACGTGTGTGTCAATGTTCCCATCTTACTCTTAAGAGTAAATAAGCGTATCGTGTGGAAGCTGCTTCATTTCATCTCCACTCAAAAGTCCATGCAACACACACACACACACACACACACACACACACACACACACACACACACACACACACACACACACACACCAGAGGTCCGAGAGCAGGAACAGTGGAGTGAACATCCTATGCTCTTCACATGCGGCGGCTGTAGGCTGTTGCATGACAGAAACAAACATGGCGGTGTAATTGCATTAAGCCTTTATGTCTTGAAATAGCCGCGTCCCGCCAGACAACATGCTAATTAACGTGATTTGGGTCTGTCAGAGTCCAGAGTCTTCTTCAGATCTGAACCGACCGCAGGCGCAGCCCTCAACGCAGAGAGCTGCCCACAAGACGATGTTGGGATGAACACAGAAGCAGAAACACACAGAGGAAAACAGACGGGAAACTACCGGGATGATAAGCTGTAATATCAATGTTATGGCCGATAGGACAGTCAACACTAATCGAACCTGGGATTCTGGTCAATCAAATTTAAGATACTTTTTTGGAGTAGAACATTTTATTTTAGTAAAAACCAGGTTTTAAAATGATTCCAGCCAGACCTTCTTATCCACTCGTCTCAAACAAGAACAGTATCAATATAATGTTGTATCGAGCATCATTGGTTGATAGCTCTCCATATCCTGGCTAGCTTGGGCTTACACTTCTTGAATAACACAAATTAAGATCTTAAAAACCTCGGTCTCAATAGAGATTTTTAAGGGGCGGTTAAAGACCCACCTCTTCCGACAGGCCTTTGGGTCGTCGGAGAAGGTGAGTTAGTGGCCGTTTTCTTTTTTTCTTTTTTTATTATTGGTCTTTTGTCGTATGTTTTATCCTATGTGTTACCTGCTGCCGTTGTATGCCTTTTATTCTACATGTTATAGTTGTACTGTGAATTGTGTCCTGTGTACTGTACTGTAAAGCACTTTGTACATCCGTGTTGAGAAGGGTGCTATATAAATAAAGTTTTACTGACTTACTTACTTATCTCTCAGAGATGTCAAATGCAATATGAACTGTTTTCTTTTTTACAATTAACACTGAATGAATGAAGAAGGCACTTGCGAAACACGACGTAATGCAACATGTAAACCATACTTTACTTTGTGGTATATCTAAATTAAAGTCATCAAAGGTCCTGAATTGGAAAGAAGCACTGCTCAAAAAAAAAGTGAAAGTTGCATCCCGTCCTCGAATTAACATATTTGCACAGATGATAGTCTTTCCACCAGAAATCTGACCTTTGCGAAGTAGCTTTACGTTACGGTCGCGAACGATCCGATGCTTTTGAACGGTACGAACGAAGGGAACCGAGTCGTACTTGGTGAAAGCCGTTCTTTTTATCGTTGGTTCACTGCGTGCCGTAAATCCACTCGCCTCTAAAGGAACTTGCTTTCCTGAATGCAAATGTTCCGCATGACGGCATAACGCTGCTTGAGTATGAGTCTGGCTGAGAGATGTAGCAAGTTGTACATTTTCTGTGAGTAAAAGTAGATTTCTGGCAACACAGCCAATCCTTATCCTGGTGATTACTTCGCAGATAAACCAATTAACCCCGCCCCCCTAGAAGCTTCAGGAGACTTATGTTCGGATAAAACTGTGTGTTTAGTACAAAGCAGTAAAACACGAGTTTAACAAGCATCGATGCAGGTGTGTCCTCCTGCATCGATGCAGGTGTGTCCTCCGACATGTGGTGAACACAGAGAACACCAGGACATCACACACAGCCTTTTATGTAACCCCCGTGTAAACACATTTGTGGGACTCTTCAATTGGATTGGAAACACAGAGGAGAAATATTGGCTGGTGTTATTGCCGACACTATTTTCTATAAATAAAATTACTCCTGAAGAAAAATCTGATCATGTCTCTGAGGGTGTTCTTTCCCCAGATGTCGATCCCAGTGAATAATTCACACACAGGCAATAAATACTGTGTGTGTGTGTGTGCGTGCGTGCGTGTGTGCTAAAAAAAAAGTAAAAGTTGCATCCCATCCTCGAACATATTTGCACAGATGAAAGTCTTTACACCAGAAATCTGACATTTGCGAAGTAGCTTCTAGTGACGTTACGGTCGCGTGCGTGCGTGCGTGTGTTTTCTGATGTGTTCGAGCTCCATCTGTTCACATAGACTGTTACGGTTGAGTGAAGGAAGCAGGACCCAAATGCAGATAACTCTGATAAACTGATTTCAAGGATAATGAAACTAACTCAGACGAAACAAAACACTCACCGGTGAACTCGCTCACAAACAAAAGACGAACCGACACTGAACACAGGAAGAGACTAAATACAGGGAGGGGTAATCACGAGACGAGAAACAGCCGGGCAGGGGAGGAGAAACACGAGGGCAACAGGTGAACACAATCAGACAACTAGACACACCAGGGAAGCTAACGACAGGGGGAAGACACAGGGAGAAGGACCAGACAATAAACCAGGAGGAAAACATGAGACAGGGAGAACAGAACAGCAAAACACCCAAACCTGGACATAAAAACTAAAAACGTGACATAACATAAGATTCGTGACATAGACGGTTTATAATGTATAAAAAAAAGGCGTTTCAGTCCAAGGCGTTATAAATGTGACTTTCTTTATTCGTCTTGTTCAGATGAGGATTAGGGCCACATGTGACCATGTTTTGTCTAATGCTGCCGGGGTATTGTGTGTCTGTCAATTATAAGCAGGATATAAAATATGATCAGATAAGATACAACTTTTGAAAATGTCAAAGAAAATTCTTGCGCCAGAAATTGCGCAAAGATTACGACGTAAGAATAAAAAATGCAACAGGTAATACATAAAAAAGTGGATAAAAAGCAGCATAAAACAACAAAAAAGAAGTTACATTTATTTAATTAAATAAATAACATTATACAAGCAGGTTAATTTGCAGCGCATGCGAACAGAAAGCGTCTCTCTACCGACAGGTTCACTAAAGCAGCCTCTATATTTCTGCTCACTGTCTCTGGTCCGTTTCCTCCTCCTCTTCCTCGGCTGTGAGCAGCTCTGATTGGTTCATTAGCCTCAGAGAGGATCCAGTTTATCATCGGAGAAGAAGCCATCGCTCTGGCTTCACTCGACCATCCATCATCGGTGTTAGTTCGCAACAGTTCGAAGAAGAAAAGAGCAGATTAATTACAGCGGCGTCTTTTTTCTCATTACAGCGGAAAGAAAAAAAGACAGGAGAAAGAGGAAGGGCAGCAGTCGACGTGAACAACTTGTAAAATCTGTTGAGTGTGAAAGAAAACACGAGGGACATCGGGGGAAAGAAGGAATTCAGCTTTGTTGAAAGGTGGATTCAAGAAGGTAATTCTTACGATCTGAGAGGAGAGCTTTAAGGCAAGTCGAAACATATAAGATCACTAAAAAGCACCCCCAAAAAGCTATAATTAAACAACGGCCCGATTTCCCGTTCGGTTTCGAGCAAACCTCCAATGAAATTCCACTTTGTTGGAAGTTAGATTCAAGAGGATAATTCTTACGATCCGACCCAAGGGAAGAGAGCATAACTAAAACCCAGAAACATAAATTAAGTTTCAAATCAAAATACGCCATTAAATAAAAAATTGCCAATTTTCTGTTGGGTTTATAGTGAACCTCCATTGGGTGGCAAGTCAAGAGATAAGATTACTACAGAGCACAAATGTCGGCTCCATTTAGCCAAAAAATGCTATAAAATCAAAATGGCCTGACTTCCTGTTGGGTTTATGACACATTTACACCTTTAGGCAAGTCCAACAGAAACAATTACTAAAACCCAGATATATCATTTAAATGTGGCTTCAACCAAAACAACTCCAGGGGTTTATGGTAAGCTTACAATGTACTCTAATGGAATTCCACTTTGTTGAAAGTTGGATTCAAGAAGGTAGATTGAACAATCTGACACGAGAGGAGAAGATGTATAACCTAATGCAAGAAACAAAAAAATCCAAAAGGCAGGATCAATGCTACAGTATACATTCAAAATGTCCGACTCCCCGTATTATGGTATCCAGTTTCATTGAACAAAGAAAGACATGACTTATTGATTTAAAAAAAGCATTTTAATATTAATAAAGGCATTTTTCAAAAAGTGGGACATTTCATACATTCAACTATTAATAACTTAATTGAAAAAAGACGGACGAGCTCACTTTCGGCACTCAAGTAGGCTTTCTGCATGCAACTCTGTATGTTTACAGTTTGCAGTACAGTAGCATATGTGTGTGTGTGTGTGGTGTGTGTGTGTGTGTGTGTGTGTGTGTGTGTGGTGGTGTGTGTGTGTGTGTGTGTGGGTGTGTGTGTGTTGTGTGTGGTGTGGTGTGTGTGTTGTGTGGTGTGTGTGTGTGGTGTGTGTGTGTGTGTGTGTGTGGTGTGTGTGTGTGTGTGTGTGTGTGTGTGTGTGTGTCCTCATCCTTCTTGTCTTCACCCGGTGTGTTTGGCACATCCGAGCGTTGCCGCTGTCAGCAGTTCACTGGCTCTCCAGCAAGAAAAGTCCTGACTCCTGCACTTCCTGTTAAAGCAGTAATCTGTGTCCGCGCCGCTTATTCCCGAGGTCAAAACCCTCGAATTACCAACCTGAAAGTCTCGTATTGTTGTCTGAGATAAACCTTGGGAGTGAGGGGAACCTTTCTGTATCCGGGCAGAGTCTGCTGAGCACACACATGCTGCTTTCAGTGAATCCAGGCAGAGAGATGTATGACCCCAGCTTTTTCTTTATACCTCCATTTATTCAGGGATACTCGACTGAACAGCATGCTCCAGTTCCATCACATTCACACTGGTCAGGACGTTGACGACTGGGAATTGCACAGGTTACCGTTTTCCAGTGTTAAAGCATCCAACTCCTTAAGAGAATACTACAAAAAATCACTATTTTGAAATTGAGCAATCAGATTGAGAAATATTCGAATTAACCCGGGGTGAATTGGTTTTCATGACAGTTGTTCCATTTGAGAATTAGAAGATAATTAAAATATTATATACAAAAGCTCAAAACCAGAGCAAGCGGACTTGGGTTTTCGTAAGCACCGCCTTCAGTCTGCGAGTCTTAGTTTAGTCCAAAAGGCGAGGGTTTGGCTCATTTACGATATACATTAATTATTCAACAAGGGCGATAAAAGGTTTCGTATTGTGTCGTTTACTTCGCTCAAAAATTATTAAACGCTGATTTACAGACGTTTCTTTCCCAATGTAAGTCAATGGGAAAGTGGATTTTTGGGCCCAATGACGTCATGGGAATTGCACATGTTAGTGTTTCACTATCCTGCTATTAATCCATTAGAATCAGAAATACTCCAATTATCCCGGGGTAAATTGGTTTTCATGATTACTTGTTTGAAAATTAAATAAACAAGAAGACAAATCAAATAGTATATACACAAGCGCACAGCCATAGCATGCGCAGTTTGGTTTTCATCAAGCCCCGCCTTCAATCTACCGGTCTTGGCTTGATCAAATGAATGTCGAGGGAAATTCGGCTTAATTCAGCTTTTTTGCTCATTTAACAACTTTTAGACGATTAATGATTTAAATAATGGCTATAAAACTGTTAGTTGTAGACAGCTCATTTAGCTCAAAACACGGTATTATGCGCTGATTTACAAACTTCTCTTTCCTGATGTAAGTCAATGGGAAAGAGATTAGAACGGGCATGTAGTTCCACTGTTTGACCACTAGGAAAATTCCCACGGACCATCTTTGACAAGTTGAGAGTGAGAACACACGGCGTAAACTATAAGACCGTAGAGCAGGGGTGTGGAACCTCAGGCCTCCGGGCCGTATACGGACCGCGAGACCATTTGGTATGGCCCTCGAGGTAATTTATAAACACACAAAAAATTTAAAATTAAATCTAAACTGCAAAATAATTAAACAAGCGAGTACCTGTTTTTCCTGGCCACGAGAGTCCTTGAACACAACACGAGCCTAACGTGTCATCACTCGGGGTGTTTCTCAATCTGGAGTGAAGCTGCTCCAGAGTCACTATTTGAAGCATACTACGTCATCGAGTGCCAATAATTTGTACGGCCCTCGGAGGATGTTGTAAAAATTGAAATGGCCCTTGAGAGGAAAACGGTTCCCCACCCCTGCCTCAGAGAATAAGCTGTCCACCAACTAAAACATCTTGAGGATCGTCTTTGCTTTGGTTTCCCACAGACACCATTTTATAAAAATCAATAACATTAATCTGGAGAAAACAATTAAACCTTCGACCAATAATTGCATCAGGCGTGTTCTGGTCTGCTTAATTTGTTGGGTACCGTAATCATGAATGAAGTAATCAATAATCAATTCCACTACTAGACAGAGAAGATATCATTTACAACAGTTTGAAGTAATGCTGCACACCTTCCAGAAACATGGATAGCATTATCAAACATTGAATCAAAATTGCAGGTTAGTTTTTGTTATTTCCAGCTGGACTTGAAGACATTTGAAAGGATTTATTTGTAATGATATGTTATTTTTGGGAAGCTGGCTTGTACTCTTTGATTCAGTTGATGTTGTGGTTTGGATTGGTTTATACAACCACCATATTCAAATCCCAATTAAAAACCCACCTGTTCAAATCTGCTTACTCACTGTAGTGCTCCCCATTATATGTTTCATTTGTGTCCACTTGACTGTCTCCTCCATGATTTCCTGTTTGTGTTTTTATCTTGTTCTGTTGCCTATTAGCTTTTATTTTATTTATTTTTAATTTAGTTTTCTTTTTTTTTTTTTTTTTTTAATAGTACGGTGTCCTTGGGTGTCATGAAAGGCGCCTAAAAATAAAATGTATTATTATATTTAATATTATTTTTGTTTGCCTTGTATCGACATTATCACTATTCCTGTAACGCTGGACATGTCCGGGAGATATTTGTATAACCAGTTTTGTTTTATATGAGGTAATGCTGCACACTTTCAAGCTCTGTCATTACCAAGCGTTGAAATCTATTTTGCAGTTTAGTTTTCGTATGTCCAGCTGGACTCGAAGACTACAAGATGTATTTGTAATCTTGAGTTTTTTGGGAAGCTGTACTCTTTGATTCAGTTGATATTGTCCTGGTCAGACTTAAAATTGTTTCCATAAAATGGAAGGTTATGGTTTGGTTTATATTTATTTATTATGACAATGTTTTGCCTTTTATGTACATCGTCACTTTTCCTGTAACGCTGGACATTTCCCCGACAAATAATGGATTTCTGTTTCTTTAGTTTGGACCAGCCTTTTGGTATCTTTTAAACCCCGAACAGAAAGCAGAGAGTGACCGAGCATCAAACATTCTCATTTCACCAAAACTTCTGAAATCAATGAGGAAGCGTCCGCTCAATGCAGCTCGGCAATTATCCTGAATGGCCGAAGTGCCCTTTAACAAATCTAGAGACTAATTTGTTTGGACTGAAGCAAATGGACGGGTGGGTCTGATTATCCCTCAGCACGCAGCTGCACACACACACACACACACACACACACACACACACACACACACACACACACACACACTAATCACTAATACACTCATGCAAATGGGCAACACACACACCTTGTCGAACAGCATTAGTGTGTGAATGGATTGATCAGCATGCCGGACCACATCTCAGGTGTGTGTGTGTGTGTGTGTGTGTGTGTGTGTGTGTGTGTGTGTGTGTGTGTGTGTGTGTGTGTGTGTGTGTGTGTGTGTGTGTGTGTGTGTGTGTGTGTGTGTTGTGTGTGTGTGTGTGTGTGTGTGTGTGTGTGTGTGTGTGTGTGTGTGTGTGTGTGTGAAAGATGGAAGAGGAGATCACCTCGGGAAAAGCTCTACTCTCACATGTTGAAACTCAATACCTGTACTTCTACTTCTTACATGTTGAACACAAATACCTGTACTTCTACTTCTTACATGTTGAACTCAAATACCTGTACTTTCTACTTCTTACATGTTGAACTCAAATACCTGTACTTCTACTTCTTACATGTTGAACTCAATACCTGTACTTTCTACTTCTCATGTTGAACTCAAATACCTGTACTTTACTTCTTACATGTTGAACTCAAATACCTGTACTTTCTACTTCTCAATGTTGAACCAAATACCTGTACTTTCTACTTCTTACATGTTGAACAGAATACCTGTACTTACTTCTTACATGTTGAACCCAAATACCTGTACTTTCTACTTCTTACATGTTGAACCAAATACCTGTACTTTCTACTTCTTACATGTTGAACACAAATACCTGTACTTTCTACTTCTTACATGTTGAACTCAAATACCTGTACTTTCTACTTCTCAGATGTTGAACCCAAATACCTGTACTTTCTACTTCTTACATGTTGAACACAAATACCTGTACTTTCTACTTCTTACATGTTGAACCAAATACCTGTACTTTCTACTTCTTACATGTTGAACCCAAATACTGTACTTTTCTACTTCTTACATGTTGAACACAAATACCTGTACTTTCTACTTCTTACATGTTGAACTCAAATACCTGTACTTTCTACTTCTTACATGTTGAACTCAAATACCTGTACTTTCTACTTCTTACATGTTGAACTCAAATACCTGTACTTTCTACTTCTCACATGTTGAACTCAAATACCTGTACTTTATCTTCTTACATGTTGAACCCAAATACCTGTACTTTCTACTTCTCACATGTTGAACCCAAATACCTGTACTTTCTACTTCTTACATGTTGAACAGAAATACCTGTACTTTCTACTTCTTACATGTTGAACCAAAATACCTGTACTTTCTACTTCTTACATGTTGAACTCAAATACCTGTACTTTCTACTTCTTACATGTTGAACACAAATCCTGTACTTTCTACTTCTTACATGTTGAACTCAATACCTGTACTTTCTACTTCTTACATGTTGAACTCAAATACCTGTACTTTCTACTTCTCACATGTTGAACTCAAATACCTGTACTTTCTACTTCTTACATGTTGAACTCAAATACCTGTACTTTCTACTTCTTACATGTTGAACTCAAATCCTGTACTTTCTACTTCTTACATGTTGAACTCAAATACCTGTACTTTCTACTTCTACATGTTGAACTCAAATACCTGTACTTTCTACTTCTCTCATTTCCCAAACAGCTGGTTCCTTTAGTCTGAATGTGTGTCTGGTGCGTGGTCATTATTCTTCAGAGTAACTGCGTGTCTATTGGTTGGACGATCCGTGTATCCATCACTTCCTGGTCTTCTCTAAAGAAGAGGGACCAATGGAAACGTTGTCATGTTGCCGTTGTTCAGCATGGAAACATTCATTAGCTAACAATGACATTATTGTTCTATTAATATAAAGGGAGGTCAGGTACTCTTTAAAACAGCTGGTAGCTATGGGTACTTTTTACTGAAGGACACTTCAAAGCCTCTTTACTTTCACTTGAGTAAAGAAGTTTAGTCAGTTCTTCTACTTTCACCAGAGTATTTTTAAACACGAGTATCTGTACTTCTACTTGAGTGAAGGATGTGTGTACTTTTGCCATCTCTGCATACATGCAACATACACATATAA
This sequence comes from Pseudochaenichthys georgianus, assembly GCF_902827115.2. Classification (NCBI taxonomy): domain Eukaryota; kingdom Metazoa; phylum Chordata; class Actinopteri; order Perciformes; family Channichthyidae; genus Pseudochaenichthys; species Pseudochaenichthys georgianus. The sequence goes on along the minus strand of NC_047512.1, from coordinate 2,480,402 downwards.
ACATCTACAAATAGTACAGTCATTGTTTGCAGTTTCATCACGAGCAGCTTTACATAATGTCATAACGTGTGTGTCAATGTTCCCATCTTACTCTTAAGAGTAAATAAGCGTATCGTGTGGAAGCTGCTTCATTTCATCTCCACTCAAAAGTCCATGCAACACACACACACACACACACACACACACACACACACACACACACCCACACACACACACACACCAGAGGTCCGAGAGCAGGAACAGTGGAGTGAACATCCTATGCTCTTCACATGCGGCGGCTGTAGGCTGTTGCATGACAGAAACAAACATGGCGGTGTAATTGCATTAAGCCTTTATGTCTTGAAATAGCCGCGTCCCGCCAGACAACATGCTAATTAACGTGATTTGGGTCTGTCAGAGTCCAGAGTCTTCTTCAGATCTGAACCGACCGCAGGCGCAGCCCTCAACGCAGAGAGCTGCCCACAAGACGATGTTGGGATGAACACAGAAGCAGAAACACACAGAGAAAACAGACGGGAAACTACCGGGATGATAAGCTGTAATATCAATGTTATGGCCGATAGGACAGTCAACACTAATCGAACCTGGGATTCTGGTCAATCAAATTTAAGATACTTTTTTGGAGTAGAACATTTTATTTTAGTAAAAACCAGGTTTTAAAATGATTCCAGCCAGACCTTCTTATCCACTCGTCTCAAACAAGAACAGTATCAATATAATGTTGTATCGAGCATCATTGGTTGATAGCTCTCCATATCCTGGCTAGCTTGGGCTTACACTTCTTGAATAACACAAATTAAGATCTTAAAAACCTCGGTCTCAATAGAGATTTTTAAGGGGCGGTTAAAGACCCACCTCTTCCGACAGGCCTTTGGGTCGTCGGAGAAGGTGAGTTAGTGGCCGTTTTCTTTTTTTCTTTTTTTATTATTGGTCTTTTGTCGTATGTTTTATCCTATGTGTTACCTGCTGCCGTTGTATGCCTTTTATTCTACATGTTATAGTTGTACTGTGAATTGTGTCCTGTGTACTGTACTGTAAAGCACTTTGTACATCCGTGTTGAGAAGGGTGCTATATAAATAAAGTTTTACTGACTTACTTACTTATCTCTCAGAGATGTCAAATGCAATATGAACTGTTTTCTTTTTTACAATTAACACTGAATGAATGAAGAAGGCACTTGCGAAACACGACGTAATGCACATGTAAACCATACTTTACTTTGTGGTATATCTAAATTAAAGTCATCAAAGGTCCTGAATTGGAAAGAAGCACTGCTCAAAAAAAAAGTGAAAGTTGCATCCCGTCCTCGAATTAACATATTTGCACAGATGATAGTCTTTCCACCAGAAATCTGACCTTTGCGAAGTAGCTTTACGTTACGGTCGCGAACGATCCGATGCTTTTGAACGGTACGAACGAAGGGAACCGAGTCGTACTTGGTGAAAGCCGTTCTTTTTCGTTGGTTCACTGCGTGCCGTAAATCCACTCGCCTCTAAAGGAACTTGCTTTCCTGAATGCAAATGTTCCGCATGACGGCATAACGCTGCTTGAGTATGAGTCTGGCTGAGAGATGTAGCAAGTTGTACATTTTCTGTGAGTAAAGTAGATTTCTGGCAACACAGCCAATCCTTATCCTGGTGATTACTTCGCAGATAAACCAATTAACCCCGCCCCCCTAGAAGCTTCAGGAGACTTATGTTCGGATAAAACTGTGTGTTTAGTACAAAGCAGTAAAACACGAGTTTAACAAGCATCGATGCAGGTGTGTCCTCCTGCATCGATGCAGGTGTGTCCTCCGACATGTGTGAACACAGAGAACACCAGGACATCACACACAGCCTTTTATGTAACCCCCGTGTAAACACATTTGTGGGACTCTTCAATTGGATTGGAAACACAGAGGAGAAATATTGGCTGGTGTTATTGCCGACACTATTTTCTATAAATAAAATTACTCCTGAAGAAAAATCTGATCATGTCTCTGAGGGTGTTCTTTCCCCAGATGTCGATCCCAGTGAATAATTCACACACAGGCAATAAATACTGTGTGTGTGTGTGTGCGTGCGTGCGTGCGTGTGTGCTAAAAAAAAAGTAAAAGTTGCATCCCATCCTCGAACATATTTGCACAGATGAAAGTCTTTACACCAGAAATCTGACATTTGCGAAGTAGCTTCTAGTGACGTTACGGTCGCGTGCGTGCGTGCGTGTGTTTTTCTGATGTGTTCGAGCTCCATCTGTTCACATAGACTGTTACGGTTGAGTGAAGGAAGCAGGACCCAAATGCAGATAACTCTGATAAACTGATTTCAAGGATAATGAAACTAACTCAGACGAAACAAAACACTCACCGGTGAACTCGCTCACAAACAAAAGACGAACCGACACAGAAACAGGAAGAGACTAAATACAGGGAGGGGTAATCACGAGCGAGAAACAGCCGGGCAGGGGAGGAGAAACACGAGGGCAACAGGTGAACACAATCAGACAACTAGACACACCAGGGAAGCTAACGACAGGGGGAAGACACAGGGAGAAGGACCAGACAATAAACCAGGAGGAAAACATGAGACAGGGAGAACAGAACAGCAAAACACCCAAACCTGGACATAAAAACTAAAAACGTGACATAACATAAGATTCGTGACATAGACGGTTTATAATGTATAAAAAAAGGCGTTTCAGTCCAAGGCGTTATAAATGTGACTTTCTTTATTCGTCTTGTTCAGATGAGGATTAGGGCCACATGTGACCATGTTTTGTCTAATGCTGCCGGGGTATTGTGTCTGTCATTATAAGCAGGATATAAAATATGATCAGATAAGATACAACTTTTGAAAATGTCAAAGAAAATTCTTGCGCCAGAAATTGCGCAAAGATTACGACGTAAGAATAAAAAATGCAACAGGTAATACATAAAAAAGTGGATAAAAAGCAGCATAAAACAACAAAAAAGAAGTTACATTTATTTAATTAAATAAATAACATTATACAAGCAGGTTAATTTGCAGCGCATGCGAACAGAAAGCGTCTCTCTACCGACAGGTTCACTAAAGCAGCCTCTATATTTCTGCTCACTGTCTCTGGTCCGTTTCCTCCTCCTCTTCCTCGGCTGTGAGCAGCTCTGATTGGTTCATTAGCCTCAGAGAGGATCCAGTTTATCATCGGAGAAGAAGCCATCGCTCTGGCTTCACTCGACCATCCATCATCGGTGTTAGTTCGCAACAGTTCGAAGAAGAAAAGAGCAGATTAATTACAGCGGCGTCTTTTTCTCATTACAGCGGAAAGAAAAAAAGACAGGAGAAAGAGGAAGGGCAGCAGTCGACGTGAACAACTTGTAAAATCTGTTGAGTGTGAAAGAAAACACGAGGGACATCGGGGGAAAGAAGGAATTCAGCTTTGTTGAAAGGTGGATTCAAGAAGGTAATTCTTACGATCTGAGAGGAGAGCTTTTAAGGCAAGTCGAACATATAAGATCACTAAAAAGCACCCCCCAAAAAGCTATAAATTAAACAACGGCCCGATTTCCCGTTCGGTTTCGAGCAAACCTCCAATGAAATTCCACTTTGTTGGAAGTTAGATTCAAGAGGATAATTCTTACGATCCGACCCAAGGGAAGAGAGCATAACTAAAACCCAGAAACATAAATTAAGTTTCAAATCAAAATACGCCATTAAATAAAAAATTGCCAATTTTCTGTTGGGTTTATAGTGAACCTCCATTGGGTGGCAAGTCAAGAGATAAGATTACTACAGAGCACAAATGTCGGCTCCATTTAGCCAAAAAATGCTATAAAATTCAAAATGGCTGACTTCCTGTTGGGTTTATGACACATTTACACCTTTAGGCAAGTCCAACAGAAACAATTACTAAAACCCAGATATATCATTTAAATGTGGCTTCAACCAAAACAACTCCAGGGGTTTATGGTAAGCTTACAATGTACTCTAATGGAATTCCACTTTGTTGAAAGTTGGATTCAAGAAGGTAGATTGAACAATCTGACACGAGAGGAGAAGATGTATAACCTAATGCAAGAAACAAAAAAATCCAAAAGGCAGGATCAATGCTACAGTATACATTCAAAATGTCCGACTCCCCGTATTATGGTATCCAGTTTCATTGAACAAAGAAAGACATGACTTATTGATTTAAAAAAAGCATTTTAATATTAATAAAGGCATTTTTCAAAAAGTGGGACATTTCATACATTCAACTATTAATAACTTAATTGAAAAAAGACGGACGAGCTCACTTTCGGCACTCAAGTAGGCTTTCTGCATGCAACTCTGTATGTTTACAGTTTGCAGTACAGTAGCATATGTGTGTGTGTGTGTGTGTGTGTGTGTGTGTGTGTGTGTGTGTGTGTGTGTGTGTGTGTGTGTGTGTGTGTGTGTGTGTGTGTGTGTGTGTGTGTGTGTGTGTGTGTGTGGTGTGTGTGTGTGTGTGTGTGTGTGTGTGTGTGTGTGTGTGTGTGTGTGTGTGTGTGTGTGTGTGTGTGTGTGTGTGTGTGTGTGTGTGTGTGTGTGTGTGTGTGTGTCCTCATCCTTCTTGTCTTCACCCGGTGTGTTTGGCACATCCGAGCGTTGCCGCTGTCAGCAGTTCACTGGCTCTCCAGCAAGAAAAGTCCTGACTCCTGCACTTCCTGTTAAAGCAGTAATCTGTGTCCGCGCCGCTTATTCCCGAGGTCAAAACCCTCGAATTACCAACCTGAAAGTCTCGTATTGTTGTCTGAGATAAACCTTGGGAGTGAGGGGAACCTTTCTGTATCCGGGCAGAGTCTGCTGAGCACACACATGCTGCTTTCAGTGAATCCAGGCAGAGAGATGTATGACCCCAGCTTTTTCTTTATACCTCCATTTATTCAGGGATACTCGACTGAACAGCATGCTCCAGTTCCATCACATTCACACTGGTCAGGACGTTGACGACTGGGAATTGCACAGGTTACCGTTTTCCAGTGTTAAAGCATCCAACTCCTTAAGAGAATACAAAAAAAAATCACTATTTTGAAATTGAGCAATCAGATTGAGAAATATTCGAATTAACCCGGGGTGAATTGGTTTTCATGACAGTTGTTCCATTTGAGAATTAGAAGATAATTAAAATATTATATACAAAAGCTCAAAACCAGAGCAAGCGGACTTGGGTTTTCGTAAGCACCGCCTTCAGTCTGCGAGTCTTAGTTTAGTCCAAAAGGCGAGGGTTTGGCTCATTTACGATATACATTAATTATTCAACAAGGGCGATAAAAGGTTTCGTATTGTGTCGTTTACTTCGCTCAAAAATTATTAAACGCTGATTTACAGACGTTTCTTTCCCAATGTAAGTCAATGGGAAAGTGGATTTTTGGGCCCAATGACGTCATGGGAATTGCACATGTTAGTGTTTCACTATCCTGCTATTAATCCATTAGAATCAGAAATACTCCAATTATCCCGGGGTAAATTGGTTTTCATGATTACTTGTTTGAAAATTAAATAAACAAGAAGACAAATCAAATAGTATATACACAAGCGCACAGCCATAGCATGCGCAGTTTGGTTTTCATCAAGCCCCGCCTTCAATCTACCGGTCTTGGCTTGATCAAATGAATGTCGAGGGAAATTCGGCTTAATTCAGCTTTTTTGCTCATTTAACAACTTTTAGACGATTAATGATTTAAATAATGGCTATAAAACTGTTAGTTGTAGACAGCTCATTTAGCTCAAAACACGGTATTATGCGCTGATTTACAAACTTCTCTTTCCTGATGTAAGTCAATGGGAAAGAGATTAGAACGGGCATGTAGTTCCACTGTTTGACCACTAGGAAAATTCCCACGGACCATCTTTGACAAGTTGAGAGTGAGAACACACGGCGTAAACTATAAGACCGTAGAGCAGGGGTGTGGAACCTCAGGCCTCCGGGCCGTATACGGACCGCGAGACCATTTGGTATGGCCCTCGAGGTAATTTATAAACACACAAAAAAATTTAAAATTAAATCTAAACTGCAAAATAATTAAACAAGCGAGTACCTGTTTTTCCTGGCCACGAGAGTCCTTGAACACAACACGAGCCTAACGTGTCATCACTCGGGGTGTTTCTCAATCTGGAGTGAAGCTGCTCCAGAGTCACTATTTGAAGCATACTACGTCATCGAGTGCCAATAATTTGTACGGCCCTCGGAGGATGTTGTAAAAATTGAAATGGCCCTTGAGAGGAAAACGGTTCCCCACCCCTGCCTCAGAGAATAAGCTGTCCACCAACTAAAACATCTTGAGGATCGTCTTTGCTTTGGTTTCCCACAGACACCATTTTATAAAAATCAATAACATTAATCTGGAGAAAACAATTAAACCTTCGACCAATAATTGCATCAGGCGTGTTCTGGTCTGCTTAATTTGTTGGGTACCGTAATCATGAATGAAGTAATCAATAATCAATTCCACTACTAGACAGAGAAGATATCATTTAACAACCAGTTTGAAGTAATGCTGCACACCTTCCAGAAACATGGATAGCATTATCAAACATTGAATCAAAATTGCAGGTTAGTTTTTGTTATTTCCAGCTGGACTTGAAGACATTTGAAAGGATTTATTTGTAATGATATGTTATTTTTGGGAAGCTGGCTTGTACTCTTTGATTCAGTTGATGTTGTGGTTTGGATTGGTTTATACAACCACCATATTCAAATCCCAATTAAAAACCCACCTGTTCAAATCTGCTTACTCACTGTAGTGCTCCCCATTATATGTTTCATTTGTGTCCACTTGACTGTCTCCTCCATGATTTCCTGTTTGTGTTTTTATCTTGTTCTGTTGCCTATTAGCTTTTATTTTATTTATTTTTAATTTAGTTTTCTTTTTTTTTTTTTCTTTTTTTAATAGTACGGTGTCCTTGGGTGTCATGAAAGGCGCCTAAAAATAAAATGTATTATTATATTTAATATTATTTTTGTTTGCCTTGTATCGACATTATCACTATTCCTGTAACGCTGGACATGTCCGGGAGATATTTGTATAACCAGTTTTGTTTTATATGAGGTAATGCTGCACACTTTCAAGCTCTGTCATTACCAAGCGTTGAAATCTATTTTGCAGTTTAGTTTTCGTATGTCCAGCTGGACTCGAAGACTACAAGATGTATTTGTAATCTTGAGTTTTTTGGGAAGCTGTACTCTTTGATTCAGTTGATATTGTCCTGGTCAGACTTAAAATATGTTTCCATAAAATGGAAGGTTATGGTTTGGTTTATATTTATTTATTATGACAATGTTTTGCCTTTTATGTACATCGTCACTTTTCCTGTAACGCTGGACATTTCCCCGACAAATAATGGATTTCTGTTTCTTTAGTTTGGACCAGCCTTTTGGTATCTTTTAAACCCCGAACAGAAAGCAGAGAGTGACCGAGCATCAAACATTCTCATTTCACCAAAACTTCTGAAATCAATGAGGAAGCGTCCGCTCAATGCAGCTCGGCAATTATCCTGAATGGCCGAAGTGCCCTTTAACAAATCTAGAGACTAATTTGTTTGGACTGAAGCAAATGGACGGGTGGGTCTGATTATCCCTCAGCACGCAGCTGCACACACACACACACACACACACACACACACACACACACACACACACACACACACACACACACACACACCTAATCACTAATACACTCATGCAAATGGGCAACACACACACCTTGTCGAACAGCATTAGTGTGTGAATGGATTGATCAGCATGCCGGACCACATCTCAGGTGTGTGTGTGTGTGTGTGTGTGTGTGTGTGTGTGTGTGTGTGTGTGTGTGTGTGTGTGTGTGTGTGTGTGTGTGTGTGTGTGTGTGTGTGTGTGTGTGTGTGTGTGTGTGTGTGTGTGTGTGTGTGTGTGTGTGTGTGTGTGTGTGTGTGTGTGTGTGTGTGTGTGTGTGTGTGTGTGTGTGTGTGTGTGTGTGTGTGTGTGTGTGTGTGTGTGTGTGTGTGTGTGTGTGTGTGTGTGTGTGTGTGTGTGTGTGTGAAAGATGGAAGAGGAGGATCACCTCGGGAAAAGCTGCCGTTCAATGGATCAGAATATTGATCAGAGTGAAAGAGGTTTATAACCGACACTGTTTCACATATGTTTAACGAGACGGGAGGATTTTCTCTTCAGACCGCAACAAAAGACCAATGGGGGAGGAAGTGTTTTACGTAAGGTTAGGGTAACTTTTCTATAGAGCGCATTTCAGACACAAATTTAAAGTGCTTTACAACATGGCTTAAAAGTTAAATACTCAATGCTGATTGGTCAATTTCACAGCAGAAGAAGAGAGAGAGGAAGTAAACACTAAAGGGAACAGCAGAAGACAGACAGGAAGTACACACTAAAGGGAACATCAGAAGAAGACAGACAGGAAGTAAACACTAAAGGGAACAGCAGAAGACAGACAGGAAGTACACACTAAAGGGAACATCAGAAGAAGACAGACAGGAAGTAAACACTAAAGGGAACAGCTGAAGAAGACAGACAGGAAGTACACACTAAAGGGAACATCAGAAGAAGACAGACAGGAAGTAAACACTAAAGGGAACAGCTGAAGAAGACAGACAGGAAGTAAACACTAAAGGGAACAGCTGAAGAAAAAAGACAGGAAGTAAAGACTAAAGGGAACAGCTGAAGAAAAAAGACAGGAAGTATACTTCCTGTCTTTCTTCTTCAGCTGTTCCCGTTAGTGTTTATAAACACTAACGGGAACAGCAGAAGAAAACAAACAGGAAGTAAACACTAAAGGGAACAGCAGAAGAAGACAGACAGGAAGTAAACACTAAAAGTTCAATTGACTAGACTTCTTTCTGCATTGTGATACGACTTCACAGACTGTAGTCTCTTATTAATGAACTCAGCATTAAAAAGTAGCCAAAAGTAACCATGGCAGATCATTGTAGGAGTAAAAAGCTCAATATTACACAAGATTAAAGGTTGTAATTGACTTACTTGACCCACCATTTGTACGTCATGTTGTCCTCTGCAGAGCCACATGAAAATGCCAAAGCAGCGGTGATTTATCGTCGAGGGCTAAGTGCAGTGGTGAGGTTTCTCCATGGAGATCAGACCATTACAAGTCAGTTCAGACAGAGCTTCCTGCTCCGGCAGATGAAGCAGACCCTGCAGGCAGCTACATTTGATTTATTATCCCAAGATGCTCGCTGGCAATCACATCCGTGGATATTGACGACCTCTTCACAATGTCTCAGCCACAATAAATAACAGATGGGATCAGATGAAATGCTCGAGGGCCATCCAGCTTCCCAATGCCAGGTGCTCGACTCCAAAGATTTGCATGATGGCTCCGAAATTATTCCAAAACAAACACACAGAAAAACACACACACACACACACACACACACACACACGTATTTTGTGTTTGCAGTGTCCAGTCCAGACTGGCAGATGAAGTGTTTTTGTAGGCCTTCCTATAAGTGAGCATCACAAGGGCTCCTCACAAAGAGACAATTCAAATGTTCCGTTGGATTTCGGTATATTGCAGAAAATAATTAAATGTATGATACTTAGACACCTACACGTTGTGTTCAGCAGGATAATCTCCACATATTAACACCACTTTATGATTTTTGAAGTAAAAAGCTAACGGCACGGTCACAGGACTTCACGTCACCACCGCTAAGCTAAAGGTGGCTAATGTTGGGCTATAAAAGAACTACAGCACGGTCACATGACTTCATGTCACCACCGCTAAGCTAAAGGTGGCTAATGTTGGGCTATAAAGGAACTACAGCACGGTCACATGACTTCATGTCACCACCGCTAAGCTAAAGGTGGCTAATGTTGGGCTATAAAGGAACTACATCACGGTCACATGACTTCACGTCACCACCGCTAAGCTAAAGGAGGCTAATGTTGGGCTATAAAGGAACTACAGCACGGTCACATGACTTCATGTCACCACCGCTAAGCTAAAGGAGGCTAATGTTGGGCTATAAAGGAACTACATCATGGTCACATGACTTCACGTCACCACCGCTAAGCTAAAGGTGGCTAATGTTGGGCTATAAAGGAACTATAGCACGGTCACATGACTTCACGTCACCACCGCTAAGCTAAAGGTGGCTAATGTTGGGCTATAAAGGAACTACAGCACGGTCACATGACTTCACGTCACCACCGCTAAGCTAAAGGTGGCTAATGTTGAGCTATAAAGGAACTACAGCACGGTCACATGACTTCACGTCACCACCGCTAAGCTAAAGGAGGCTAATGTTGGGCTATAAAGGAACTACAGCACGGTCACATGACTTCACGTCACCACCGCTAAGCTAAAGGAGGCTAATGTTGGGCTATAAATGAACTACAGCACGGTCACATGACTTCACGTCACCACCGCTAAGCTAAAGGTGGCTAATGTTGGGCTATAAAGGAACTACAGCACGGTCACATGACTTCACGTCACCACCGCTAAGCTAAAGGTGGCTAATGTTGGGCTATAAAGGAACTACAGCACGGTCACATGACTTCACGTCACCACCGCTAAGCTAAAGGAGGCTAATGTTGGGCTATAAAGGAACTACAGCACGGTCACATGACTTCACGTCACCACCGCTAAGCTAAAGGAGGCTAATGTTGGGCTATAAATGAACTACAGCACGGTCACATGACTTCACGTCACCACCGCTAAGCTAAAGGTGGCTAATGTTGGGCTATAAAGGAACTACAGCACGGTCACATGACTTCACGTCACCACCGCTAAGCTAAAGGCTATCTTCAGGCTTATTTTCAGGCTTCTAACCAAAATGGACTCATTCCTGAACTCTTTGGCAGCATGCCGAGTAAAAATACCAAATAAGTCATCATATCATACAGAAACCCTCTGAAACAAATAAACAAACAAAATGTTTTCTCCCTGTTTCTATATATCTGTTTCTATATATCTGTTTTTTGGCTCGTGTGCAGAGGCAGAGTTTCTGGGGACTAACGTGTGGGAGCGATGTGTGTGCATGCATGTTGGGTAAGTGTGTGTGTTTACTTATTTTTTCATATCCGATACACACGCCAACGCTGGCAGCAATGGTTCAAGGTCCAGAGTAATTAAATGTTTCCTCTTCAGACTCTGTCGCCTAGCTCTGCCTGAAGGCAATACGTTAGGAAGAATAAATATTAATGTACGAACCTGACTAGAGCTGGTCTACTCTCATTGATTTTAGAGCAATAAACTGTAATATGTGAATAGAATAGAATATAATCCTTTCTTGTCATTATACAGGCACAATGAGATGAGTAGAGCTACTCCTTTTCTAAGGTGCCATCAATAATACAGAAAAACAAACAAGAGACATTCAGGAGAAGACAACATACAAACATCGAGGAACTTTCTTATTTTTTTATTTCCGTCATTATAAACTGTTTTAACCAAAAATGTTTAGCTGGTTCAAATTGCTCTTACTATTTGGATATCGAAGCTTATAATGTTATTATAATACGTTTCATTGTTTTATATATATTTCACACGATGATGTAATGGTTACTTGGATCTAAGGAAGAGGTCGTGGCTATTGGGGATCCTCAGGGACCATCTCATTACATTCTCTACTTCAGAAATAAACAGAATTGATTCAGCAATCAGAAAAATATTTACAAACTGACCATTTAAATATTTAAAAAACTGCATATTTTACATGAAAAAACTATATATTACAGAACTTGGAGATGTTTATTATCCGTGTAAAGAAACCGGGGATGAAGTCAGCTGATTTAAAGGAAAGTTAGAACAGCTGCTCCCTCTGCTGGTGGACTTTAGTTTTTTATTTCAGTCACTTGGAGGTGGGGTAGGTAATTCCCTTCAGAAACACTTGTTATATTCCTTGGAATGCTCTGAACATCCCGACAGCAATGAATATATTACATTATTTGACAATAAATACATACTAACATTTCATCTGTGGAAGCCGTGGCGCTGTAAAAAGCACGACCAATCATCTGAGCCGGCTAAAGTAACTGGATGGCCTACCTGCCTGTCAGCCTTCCTACAAACTTACCTCGTGCCCTCATTGGTCATGTGCGCGTTCGTGTGTGCTGGAGGAGGGGCTCTGTGAGGAAGTTTCAAATGTATCTTACTATTTGGATATAGTGTCGGTTAGATTTGGATAAAGTTGTTGTTACGGTATTGTTAATATTAGTTTTATTGTTGAATCATTGTATTTTGTAGTTTTCTTCCCTTTATTAAATAACATTTGTTTTTAAATATGATCAAATGCTAATTTAAGTCAAGGAGGAGTGTTTATTTTAATTGTATTCTTTAAATAAATGTTGTTAAATGTATTTTTATAATGTGTTAAAATCATCTTAATGCAGATCCTAATAAATACTTCATTTCTGTTTCTCTGTTTTCTCTACTTGCTTTTTAGATGAAGTGTCGTTTTTATTGTTATATTTTGTATGTATTGCATTTGAGATTATTTGACAATGAACATAAATAATGTTATTTAATTGTATACTTCAGATTTAAAACAGATTTCAATCAAGACATTAATTTGAACTAACACCACCAGGACAAACATTTACAAAGAGACCATTTTATTATTAAGAAAATGCATATTTCACATAAAAAAACAATATATTACAGAGCTGGGAGTTGTGGTTTTATCGGTGTATGAAAGTAGTGACAGCGCCGCCATCTGCTGGTGGACGAGCGCAACTGTTTCTTAAATAATTTCAGAAACCAGTGTAACCAGTAGAGTGTGAGCTGTGGTCTCAGGAGTCGTTGGGGAGGCCGAACAGTTTGACGGTGCCGGCCTCTCGGTTGCTGTCGTATTTGCCCTCCTTGTCGTCGCAGGCGTAGGCGAGCAGCGGCCTCTTGGGGTGCCACGCCACGGTGAAGGTGGGGGAGTCGCACTGCACCTCCCACAGCTTCTCTCCTGCTCACAGAATGTCAGAGGACGAGCGTCTTAGGAGGACATTTACTACTTTAAAGGTCCCCTATCATCCTGTTCCTCATCAGTATATCCCAGGTCTCAGATATACACAGAGCCTGTCTCTGATTGGCTGAAACACCAAACAGATCATTGCAGCATTACCCATAATCCCCTCTGTTTCAGCCCTGTTTCCAAAGTGCTGATTCTCTGTCTGTTACTTTAGATGAAGATAAGGAGCCCCTCCCCACGCCCCTCTGAGAGAGAATCTTTGTTCCTGAAACTTTCAGAGTCTCTTTCCACAGAGGGGACACATGTTGATGTAGAAGAGACGTGAAGAAGAGGGGACACATGTTGATGTGGAAGAGACGTGAAGAAGAGGGGACACATGTTGATGTGGAAGAGACATGAAGAAGAGGGGACACATGTTGATGTAGAAGAGACATGAAGAAGAGGGGACACATGTTGATGTAGAAGAGACATGAAGAAGAGGGGACACATGTTGATGTAGAGACATGGAGAAGAGAGGACACATGTTGATGTAGAAGAGACATGAAGAAGAGGGGACACATGTTGATGTAGAAGAGACATGGAGAAGAGGGGACACATGTTGATGTAGAAGAGACATGAAGAAGAGGGGACACATGTTGATGTAGAAGAGACATGAAGAAGAGGGGACACATGTTGATGTAGAAGAGACATGGAGAAGAGGGGACACATGTTGATGTAGAAGAGACATGAAGAAGAGGGGACACATGTTGATGTAGAAGAGACATGAAGAAGAGGGGACACATGTTGATGTGGAAGAGACGTGAAGAAGAGGGGACACATGTTGATGTGGAAGAGACATGAAGAAGAGGGGACACATGTTGATGTAGAAGAGACATGAAGAAGAGGGGACACATGTTGATGTAGAAGAGACATGAAGAAGAGGGGACACATGTTGATGTAGAGACATGGAGAAGAGAGGACACATGTTGATGTAGAAGAGACATGAAGAAGAGGGGACACATGTTGATGTAGAAGAGACATGGAGAAGAGGGGACACATGTTGATGTAGAAGAGACATGAAGAAGAGGGGACACATGTTGATGTAGAAGAGACATGGAGAAGAGGGGACACATGTTGATGTAGAAGAGACATGAAGAAGAGGGGACACATGTTGATGTAGAAGAGACATGAAGAAGAGGGGACACATGTTGATGTAGAAGAGACATGGAGAAGAGGGGACACATGTTGATGTAGAAGAGACATGAAGAAGAGGGGACACATGTTGATGTAGAAGAGACATGAAGAAGAGGGGACACATGTTGATGTAGAAGAGACATGAAGAAGAGAGGACACATGTTGATGTAGAAGAGACATGAAGAAGAGGGGACACATGTTGATGTAGAAGAGACATGGAGAAGAGGGGACACATGTTGATGTAGAAGAGACATGAAGAAGAGGGGACACATGTTGATGTAGAAGAGACATGAAGAAGAGGGGACACATGTTGATGTAGAAGAGACACGGAGAAGAGGGGACACATGTTGATGTAGAAGAGACACGAAGAAGAGGGGACACATGTTGATGTAGAAGAGACATGAAGAAGAGGGGACACATGTTGATGTAGAAGAGACATGGAGAAGAGGGGACACATGTTGATGTAGAAGAGACATGAAGAAGAGGGGACACATGTTGATGTAGAAGAGACATGGAGAAGAGGGGACACATGTTGATGTAGAAGAGACATGGAGAAGAGGGGACACATGTTGATGTAGAAGAGACATGGAGAAGAGGGGACACATGTTGATGTAGAAGAGACATGGAGAAGAGGGGACACATGTTGATGTAGAAGAGACATGGAGAAGAGGGGACACATGTTGATGTAGAAGAGACATGGAGAAGAGGGGACACATGTTGATGTAGAAGAGACATGGAGAAGAGGGGACACATGTTGATGTAGAAGAGACATGGAGAAGAGGGGACACATGTTGATGTAGAAGAGACATGGAGAAGAGGGGACACATGTTGATGTAGAAGAGACATGGAGAAGAGGGGACACATGTTGATGTAGAAGAGACATGGAGAAGAGGGGAACACATGTTGATGTAGAAGAGACATGAAGAAGAGGGGACACATGTTGATGTAGAAGAGACATGAAGAAGAGGGGACACATGTTGATGTGGAAGAGACATGGAGAAGAGGGGACACATGTTGATGTAGAAGAGACATGGAGAAGAGGGGACACATGTTGATGTGGAAGAGACATGAAGAAGAGGGGACACATGTTGATGTGGAAGAGACATGAAGAAGAGGGGACACATGTTGATGTAGAAGAGACATGAAGAAGAGGGGACACATGTTGATGTGGAAGAGACATGAAGAAGAGGGGACACATGTTGATGTAGAAGAGACATGAAGAAGAGGGGACACATGTTGATGTGGAAGAGACATGAAGAAGAGGGGACACATGTTGATGTAGAAGAGACATGAAGAAGAGGGGACACATGTTGATGTAGAAGAGACATGAAGAAGAGGGGACACATGTTGATGTAGAAGAGACATGAAGAAGAGGGGACACATGTTGATGTGGAAGAGACATGAAGAAGAGGGGACACATGTTGATGTAGAAGAGACATGAAGAAGAGGGGACACATGTTGATGTGGAAGAGACATGAAGAAGAGGGGATACATGTTGATGTAGAAGAGACATGAAGAAAGAGGACACATGTTGATGTAGAAGAGGGGACACATATTGATGTAGAGACATGAAGAAGAGGGGACACATGTTGATGTAGAAGAGACATGAAGAAGAGGGGACACATGTTGATGTAGAGACATGGAGAAGAGGGGACACATGTTGATGTAGAAGAAACATGGAGAAGAGGGGACACATGTTGATGTAGAAGAGACATGAAGAAGAGGGGACACATGTTGATGTAGAGACATGAAGAAGAGGGGACACATGTTGATGTAGAAGAGACATGAAGAAGAGGGGGCACATGTTGATGTAGAAGAGACATGAAGAAGAGAGGACACATGTTGATATAGAAGAGGGGACACATATTGATGTAGAGACATGAAGAAGAGGGGACACATGTTGATGTAGAAAGACATGAAGAAGAGGGGACACATGTTGATGTAGAAAGACATGAAGAAGAGGGGACACATGTTGATGTAGAAGAGACATGAAGAAGAGGGGACACATGTTGATGTAGAGACATGGAGAAGAGGGGACACATGTTGATGTAGAAGAAACATGGAGAAGAGGGGACACATGTTGATGTAGAGACATGAAGAAGAGGGGACACATGTTGATGTAGAAGAGACATGAAGAAGAGGGGGCACATGTTGATGTAGAAGAGACATGAAGAAGAGGGGACACATGTTGATGTAGAAGAGGGGACACATATTGATGTAGAGACATGAAGAAGAGGGGACACATGTTGATGTAGAAAGACATGAAGAAGAGGGGACACATGTTGATGTAGAAAGACATGAAGAAGAGGGGACACATGTTGATGTAGAAGAGACATGAAGAAGAGGGGACACATGTTGATGTAGAGACATGGAGAAGAGGGGACACATGTTGATGGAGAAGAGACACGAAGAAGAGGGGACACATGTTGATGTAGAAGAGACACGGAGAAGAGGGGACACATGTTGATGTAGAAGAGACATGGAGAAGAGGGGACACATGTTGATGTAGAAGAGACATGAAGAAGAGGGGACACATGTTGATACGTTGATGTAGAGACATGAAGAAGAGGGGACACATGTTGATGTAGAAGAGACATGAAGAAGAGGGGACACATGTTGATGTAGAGACATGGAGAAGAGGGGACACATGTTGATGTAGAAGAAACATGGAGAAGAGGGGACACATGTTGATGGAGAAGAGACACGAAGAAGAGGGGACACATGTTGATGTAGAAGAGACACGGAGAAGAGGGGACACATGTTGATGTAGAAGAGACATGGAGAAGAGGGGACACATGTTGATGTAGAAGAGACATGAAGAAGAGGGGACACATGTTGATACGTTGATGTAGAGACATGAAGAAGAGGGGACACATGTTGATGTAGAAGAGACATGAAGAAGAGGGGACACATGTTGATGTAGAGACGTGGAGTCGTCCTGACCTGTTTCCACCTCACAGATGTCGATGAAATGATCCTCGGAGGCCGACGCCAACATCTTGCCATCGTGGCTGAAACTCAGAGTCCTCACCGGCCAGTCCAGCCTGCGACGGAAACACATCCATCGGTCAGAGATAAGGATATATTCAGAAAGATAAGTGCAAATTAAATAAAGTACTGAGTCATATTATAATTACTTCAATGGATTATTAATTTCTATCTGCAAAGGACTGCAGATGGAAATTAGCCATTAGCTCAAATCTGGCCTTAATCTCTTCTCTTTTCTGAGATGGTCCATGCTGAAATAAATACATAATAAAAACCAAACTGAAAACCTACTTATTTGGCTTTATTCTGTCTTGTTCCAATATCTTTAAATTCTAATGCTTTTTATTTTCATTATTATATTTATTTACTAGTTTGTGTCATATTAGTCTTTATCTGTATTGTTTTATTAATTTACTATTATTATTTCTAATTCTATTGCTTTTTCAATTTATCCATTTACTTTTTCTATTATTATTTTGTTGTTGTTGAAAAAATATCAGACTTTCTCCGTGTGGCCCTAATCCTCTTCCGTACCTACTTTTACTAAGTGGGTTGTTTTTCGGATTACTTTAACGATGTATTCTCTTGCTTATTTTACCTTCCTGGAGTTATTAACCAACATTTCACTTTTTTTTTTATTATTCCTGACATTTAATATATAGAAATATGTTAAATGAAACTTTTTGAAAATGACTTTCACACGTGAATTTTTGTTCTATAAAATCTCACTTTTTTTCTAAGAAGTCTCAATTTTTTCTATACAACTTCACTAAGAATGTCATGACCGAAAGAACGAGATCGCGGATACAAGCGGCCGAGATGGGTTTCCTCCGCCGGGTGGCTGGCGTCTCCCTTAGGGATAAGGTGAGAAGTTCGGTCATCAGGGAGGGACTCGGAGTTGAGCCGCTCCTCCTTCGCGTCGAAAGGAGCCAGTTGAGGTGGTTCGGGCACCTAGTTAGGATGCCACCTGGGCGCCTCCCTAGGGAGGTGTTCCAGGCACGTCCAGCTGGGAGGAGACCAAGGGGTAGACCTAGGACCAGGTGGAGGGACTATATCTCTCCGCTGGCCTGGGAGCGCCTTGGGACCCCCCAGTCAGAGCTGGTTGATGAGGGGAAAGGAACGTTTGGGGCTCTCTGCTGGAACTGATACCCCCGCGACCCGACCACGGATAAGCGGGATAAGATGGATGGATGGAGTATACACCTTTTATAAATAATCGTCCAGAACTGATCCAACTAACCCTAAAGCATCAAACTGGTGCTTCAAATGTAAATATTATGCATCATAAACCCTGTTGTAGAAATGAATCATTAAGTCTAATTTAAGTAAAAGTATTAACTTCATTCTGAGGTTTCTATCTTCCCATGTGTTGAACTCTAATGCTTCCTTGGAACAGACAAAGGCCACAGGCGATAACAAACCGCTTTAAACTTCCATTCCTCGTTCATTTCCTGCCAAACCGGTTGTTTTTGTTTGCGTGGAATTTCCTCCTCAATCCCGATGAAGCACTGACCTCGAGAAGCAGCGCACGCACACCAGCTCCTCCACGTTCCACAGGCTGACGAGCGCGTCGGCACTTCCCGTGGCGAAGTATTTCCCCGTGGGGTCGAACTTGATGCAGATGCAGTTTGACGGGTGAGCGTTGATGGACTGGATGGGCTTCAGCTCCGGATAACTGCACACACAAAGTAAGCAAATTAAGAGTCACTTTAATTCAGAACACAAGTATCTGAACCATCTGGACGGATAGAAGAGAATATAGTTGGAGGATGAAACCCTCTAAAGGTCAGGAGCAGTAGGCGAGTAGACGGTAGGCGAGTTTGGAGTTGGTTTCAACTCAAACAAAAAGGTACCTAAATTAGAACCTCCAGAAGAACGCGGGCAAAAATCCTTGATTTTAAGCGGTGAAATTGCGGAAAGTTGCGAAATATGCGGAAAAAATAAATATTGGGCTGTCGTATTTATTCTCTCTCACACAACCTGCCACTAAACCCTTTACTGTTCAATTAAACACATTCAATGTTTATTTTATTGTAAAAGAAAACACACACACACACCAACACGTTCTCACTCCCATCCCGTCACATATTGACGGACGGTCAGGGCCCCTCCCCGTCGCTATATTACGTACAGGGTACCCCTTTCCCGTCAGGCTTCTACGGGCAGGGCGTCCCGTAGACCTTCATAATGCCTATTTTAAGGTTCATTTGGCTTTAAAATGCATTTTGATGTCATTTCATGCGAGTAATGAGTTTTTATTTCTGATTATTTGTGCAGTACATGTACATGATGTTTAGTTTGCTAGTTATGACGAAGATTACTTCATGAATGCTAACGTTTTTTAGGTGGAAATGTGTTTTTTCACAGCAAAGTCACCCTCTGTACTTGGACTTATTGGGAGAATCTAAAGAAAAGAACATCCCATATATTAACTTAGGTCTTTATTGTAGACCTTTAGTGTTGCCGTCTGTGAGGAAAATACACGGGGCTCAGAGCCTTGTGTTTTTTAAATCTTTTTTTCCTTCTAATTTGTTATTCTTTTCAAAATAACACACTGTTATTTACTCACCAATAACACACAATTATCCTTGCTTTTATTTATTGGTTTAATTCCATAATCTCGGGCTTTTTTGGCGTCCGTCAGGAACTGAATTTCAAAATAAAAATAACCGGAAACAGACGTAGGTATTTTCGAGCGATTACCCAAGATCCTCAGCTATGGTTTAAGCTCGCTGATTGGATGTGTTAGCCGCAAAGCATGCTGGGATTTGGTGTTTATATTATATGAAATCCGGAAAACATTTTAAAAATAATACTTAATTCCGAGTGCTCTTGCTTTTCTCTTTGAAAGTCATCACATAACGGCATTGTAATACACGGTTCGGCTGCATTACATATTACAACCACCTTAGCAACCATGAATGTGTACACATTCATGAAGTAATCTTCGTCATAACTAGCAAACTAAACATCATGTACATGTACTGCACAAATAATCAGAAATAAAAACTCATTACTCGCATAAAATGACATCAAAACGCATTTTAATGACCAAATGAACCTTAAAATAGGCATTTTCCACCGAGAATAACACGAAGGTCGGCCATCGTTGATCACGTGGTCTAGAAGCCTGACGGGCAAGGGGTACCCTATTCTCTCTCGCGTGAGCTCCACACGTTCGCGCTGATGGCGTCGCGTCAATATCATCATCACTTTTTTCTTCTCAACTTTGTGTGAAAAATGCGGGGATTATGCGGCCTTTTAAAAAATATGCGGCCTTTTAAAAAATCTGCGCCATTTTGCGGTAAATTCTGCGATCGCAGAATCGATTTCTCTGGAGGGTACTAAATGTGCCTTTTAAAAAGGTTAATTAGATAAATGGTGGATTCCCCATCAACCCTGAAAGAAAAGGCTGCATGTACCTGGCCGGGTTTCCCCTGCGATGTTTGGAAGAGATGGGGCAAAATATAAATATATAAGCTGGTGAGGAAGAACATGTCGTTGCTCCAGGCGATTTACACAATGACAACATTTCTTACACGCAACGTCCTCGACAACTTCTGTAGTCCTATTCGGCCACTTGGTAACCACCATCGTTTTTCAGACACGGTGTTTAATGTCGTGGAACAAAACGTGATCCGTCTCTTACATTTGTCTCAACCAGCTGTTCTCCAAAAACTAGTTCAAATACCCGTCGACTCCGAGACGAGGGAAGGACGCAGGACTCGCTCCTACACCGCTCTATTCGGAGGTAGTTCGTGGAGAACCCTAAATGCACTTCTCCTACCTGAGGACGTTGATGCAGCCGTTGCCGTTGGTGAGGAAGAACATGTCGTTGTCGTTGCTCCAGGAGATTTCGTTCACCTCGAACTTGAACTGCTCCTCGGCCCTGGAGCGGTGCGTCTTGGCGTCGATGAACGTCACCACGTCGTCTTTGTTGCCCACGGCGATCGTCTGACCGTCGGGGCTCCAGCAGATGTTGATGTTCTCTCCTGAAGAGCAAACAAAAACAATATGAGAGAATTTTAAAAAGGTCCCCTATCATCCTGTTTCTCATCAGTGTATCACAGCTCTCAGATATATCCAGAGCCTGTCTCTGATTGGCTGAAACACCAAACAGATCATTGCAGCATTACCCATAACCCCCTCTGTTTCAGCCCTGTTTCCAAAGTGCTGATTCTCTGTCTGTTACTTTAGATGAAAATAAGGAGCCCCTCCCCACGCCCCTCTGAGAGAGATGTGGTTACAAAGAACTCAATGGGGGGGGGGGGGTTACTCAAGACAAAACATCGTTATGACCAGGGGTGCACAACACTTTCTTTGCCCTGGTTCTCAAAGGAGCACCTGGAGATGTTGCTTGGTGCGTATCCTTAAAATGAAATAAAGCGGACCTTTTGAGGGGTACTTGACTTTATGAACGGGGGGGGGGGGGGGGGGGGTGTGCAGCAGGGTTACTGTGTGGAGCGCATAAAGCAGACCCTTCACGCGATAGCGAGGGGTAGAGCGGGGGATCGCAGATGCCGTCGTGCTCGCGGACGGATTAAACAAATTAAACCTAAATGGCTCGCGAATTATAGGCTACCGTTAATATACCTGGGCGGCGCGCCAAAGTAAAGTCGATGTGGGAAACCCTGCTATCTTACCGGTTCTTATGCAACTCGCAAATATCACTCTTTTCTCATCTCTCTTTCTCAATGTTTCCCTGATTATAATAATAAGAATAGATTTAATTTGTTAGCGCTTTTACAGGTGCTCAAAGACGCTTTACATATATAGTGAAGATAAAATAAAATAGAGGAACAACAAATAAATATATAGTTCAAGTTCAAGTCAAATAATACAAAAACAATCACACATTAAAATCCAGACTGAAGAGGTGAGTCTTTGAAGGTGGTGAGACATCTTAAAGCGGCCAAAATCAGATCAGCTCTTTTTTTTCCTGAAACTTTCAGAATCTCTTGTTGCTGTAGAAAATACATGAAAAGTGGATTTTGCATAATCTGAGACTTTTAAAGGATCTCTGGTCCCACCTTTAGTGTTGACGGTGGCGATGCATTTGGTGGTGCGGACGTCCCAGATGCGGATGGTCTTGTCTCCGGAGGCGGTGACGAACAGGTCGGGGTTGGTTGGATGCCAGCAGAGCTGATCCACGCTGTCCCCGTGGCCTCGGTAGTTATTCTCCTTCACCTGAGGACAGAGACACACTCCAATTCAACACAAATTCACACATGTCTGTACGCCAGGGGTGTCCGAACTTTTTTCACAGAGGGCCACATAAAGAAGGCCCCTCACTCGAGGTATATCGCCTCGTAAGTTCAGTTATAAGTTAACAATTCAATCAAATGTAGGTCAATGATGCTTGTGAGTGTTCGCAGCTCATCCCTTAAAACAGAAATAGGAAGGGTGTAATTCAAGCTTGCTCTGTAGGTCATTGGGCTTTTTTCTTATCAACTTAGATATGTTAGAACATATTTTCAACTTTAATTGACTGAAAGTGGTCTTATTAACACATGAATACTACTGTGTACGGATATATTTAAGAAGTACAATACAAGACAAGCACAAGTTTCATTTGTGCGCCATATTCCATTATACTTTTTTAATTTGCTGAGGGCCCCAGATAGCACTTTTCAAAACAAGGCCATTCAAAGTGCGTTACAAAAATGTAAGATATTAAGAAACATATTATGAAATGGCATTTAAAAACACTCATTTAAAAGCAAAGATAATAAAACATGAATAACAAAGGTACATGAATTCAAGTGGCAGTGCCGTGTGAGATACACACATCTGAAAGGTTTAGCTCCGACTCTCGATCAGTGCTAACTTTATAGCGGAAATAGTTTTCTTTGACCTCGCTTTCTTTCCACGTTCTTTTTTAACTTGTCCTTTAGTTATTGCAAGTGTCAAACGAACCCCCCTTTGGAAAATTATAATCTGCAACCCGATATCCCAAAATGCATCCGATCCTGGCCATATTTGGGTAGCATATAAAATGTATTTGCTCCAATGCACAGGGAAGAATCAACAAGGCTGTGCGATATTATATACGGTAGTAAACAAGGTAGCCTACTGTGTTTGGATTTACTACCCTAAATTATAAGTTTAAACTTAATTGTGATTCTCACCTGCACTTTGGAAAGAACATCCATAACATTCTGCACTTCTAACATTCTGCGTTTCTATTATATTATATTTTATTGTATTTACCTGCACGATTTTATCTGTTTTATTGTGTTGCTCTGTTGGAGGAGCCTGTGACCTAAGATGTTACAGACAGATGCTAATGTTAGCATGTTAGCACGTTAGCATGTTAGCTCCTCGACTCACCAGCCGGTCCTTCTCCAGGATGAAAACGCTGGCAGTTTTATCGAAGGATCCGGAAGCGAGTCTCCTCCCGTCGCAGCTCCAGGCCACAGAGTGGACTTTAGCGGTGTGAGCCGGGAACTCTCGGCTCTTGTTGTTGTTCCTGAAGCTCTCCTGCATCTCCTGGTAGTACTTGGACGCCATGTTGAAACTTAACTGAATGGTTCTCCTTCTTCTTCTCTCGGTTATTGCCGGATTGCAAAATAACTTTAAGGCGCATACCGCCACCTACCGTACAAGAATATGCATCACCATGTCATCCCATCACTACGTGTGGAAGTATGGCCCAATTCCCTTTTAGTTTTAAACCTGATGTTTATAAGCTCCTTAGTTTTTGCAACATTCTGTAAATATACACAACTTTATAATAAAATGCTCACATTTATCTTTTTCTTATGGAAGCCCATTTCCGCCACTTGAAAAAAATAAAATCCCCATGAAAAGTGATAATGAGATAAAAAAGTCGAAATAATGAGGTAAAAAGTCATAATTATGAGATAAGAAAGTCGAAATTATGAGATAAAAAGTCATAATAATGAGATAAGAAAGTCATAATAATGAGATAAGAAAGTCGAAATTATGAGATAAAAAGTCATAATGAGATAAAAAGTCATAATGAGATAAAAAGTCATAATAATGAGATAAAAAGTCATAATTATGAGATAAGAAAGTCGAAATAATGAGATAAAAAGTCATAATAATGAGATAAGAAAGTCGAAATAATGAGATAAAAGTCATAATAATGAGATAAAAAGTCATAATTATGAGATAAGAAGTGCGCATGCGCTGCAGTGGCGCTGTCTTCAAAGGTCCCTTCATCACCTTGCTGCTCTCCACCATGCAAACGGCATCTAGTAGAGATGTTAAGATTCACCGATTCGCATCGGCATAAACGTTCAAGATGCGAGTGCACCGGTTGAAAGAGTGCACATCGGCTACAGTTTGGGTTGAACCGGGTTGAACTCGCGATGCATCGATTGCGTAGCGTCTTTGCATCGGTAAAAAACCGATTCATTCATATAAAATCCCCTCATCCTGTCAACGCTCAGCAGAGACGATCTTTGATTTGGATATTTGCTTCGCCCGAGGCCGAGAGTCTCAGTTATCAACACACACGGAAGTTGAGGAGAAAGAGAAACACAGCGCACCGAAAAATACCTACAATCAAACGTTTGGCAACACTTCGGATTGTTCAAGAAAGACGGTGTAATAGTCCTTTTATGCTATATAGCTGACCGCAGGTCATGGAGAGTAATAAGGTATCCGTAGACCTTTGTATGAGGTATCTTTATTACTCAACAGGTCTTCAGCCATGATACATAGATCCGTCCTAGATGCGGGCTTGCATACACACAGTATCACTCCGCAGCCGCACCCCATCAGTAACGTCCTGATGGTATATGTGCGCGGCACTATATACTACAGTCAACTTGAAAAATCGCTCGCAAATTGTAAACGATGCCGAGCCGCTTTAAAGTACACAAGTAGTACGAGGAACTTAGCGACGCACATAAAGAGGCGACATGGGGTCTGCGGCTGAAAAGAGAAACCTGAAAGTTAGACATGAGTTAAATCACTCAGTGAGGTGTTCGGTCAGAGAGAGTGGTGTTTAGTTTACAGCAGCCTGTGACGGTCAATAATAATTTGAATGTCTTCCTTACTGTAAGCAGTTATGAAATACCTGTTTGTGAAAGGTTATTTGTATTCTTTATTGTTATAGAACCCACTGCTTTCTGCTCACTGGTGAGTCAGCCTATGGATGAGTGTTAAGCACATCAGGCTGGCAGCTGTATGGGCATGGCACTGTGGTAGCTGTTATTTGCACATTGTTAATCATGAGCAATGCATCCTTACATTGTTTAACTGTGAGGTGTTATACAATTGTACTGTAGCTACTCTGGAGAGCTTTTAAAGTTAAAAAAATAAACGGCATGATGGGATGTGCAGTACCAAATATGTAAAGCACTTTTTTGTTAATGTATGATTTGCTGCATATAAGGAATAAAACAAAAATCCTCTGTCGTACCAAATTGAAGTATCATTATTTTTGCATTGTGTTGAATCGCATCGTATCGCATAATATTGAATCAAATCGTATCGAACTGTATCGCAACAGGGGTGAATCGTATCGTATCGTATCACCTGGTGTTTCAAATGTATCGTTAATGTATCGTATCGTGGCAACGTATCGAGATGCGCATCGCATCGGCCTCAGTGATGGAGATGCACATCCCTAGCATCTAGTCCTAAATAAGGTAACTATTACAGGTGACTTTTGTAAATGTTAGATGTTAAATATAGCCTATATTGCAGCTACACTACAACAATGCAGTTCATAGCTTTGACATTACCTGTTATGAATAGAATATATATGCCTATAGTTTTGTGGTAACGTTCACGGGTTAGAGTTAGAGC
This sequence comes from Pseudochaenichthys georgianus, assembly GCF_902827115.2. Classification (NCBI taxonomy): domain Eukaryota; kingdom Metazoa; phylum Chordata; class Actinopteri; order Perciformes; family Channichthyidae; genus Pseudochaenichthys; species Pseudochaenichthys georgianus. The sequence goes on along the minus strand of NC_047512.1, from coordinate 2,454,569 downwards.
AACTCACAGCAGCAGTATGCCTACACTATTGTCATTAGTGGCGTGAACGTTACCACAAAACTATAGGCATATATATTATAGTTCATAACAGGTAATGTCAAAGCTATGAACTGCATTGTTGTAGTTTAACTGCAATATAGGCTATATGTAACATCTAACATTTACAAAAGTCACCTGTAATAGTTATCTTATTTAGGACTAGATGCTGTTTGCATGGTGAAGAGCAGCAAGGTGATGAAGGGACCTTTAAAGACAGCGCCACTGCAGCACATGCGCACTTCTTATCTCATAGTTATGACTTTTTATCTCATTATGACTTTTTATCTCATAATTTCGACTTTCTTATCTCATAATGACTTTTCATGGGGATTTTATTTTTTTCAAGTGGCGGAAATGGGCTTCCATATTTTCTAGACTAAACACAGGTATGATCCTAAGTTAAAAAAAAGATGAGGTTACCATGAGGTTGTTAACATTGCATGTTACTGGATGTTTGCAGTAACTGTTTGTAAACAGCGTGGCTGCAGTTGAATAGTCCAAAAATCCGCTCCTATCGTCTATTCCTTGACCTCTGAGTGAAACGTCACAGGGTTAAGGAATAGTGGATAGGAGAATTGAAAAGGGGATAGGAGAAGAGACTGCTGTGCTTTGAGAATCCGACTGCACTTACAATATCCAACGTATTTATGATGCTCCAGCGGACGTCATAAATGTGCGTCTGCTGCTGTGGGGTAACTATGGAAACTACAGTTTTCTATACAGCTGACTACAGGGCCGGACTGGGACAATAAGTCAGGCCGGGAATTATACACCAGCCAGGCCACTACCAGTTGCCATTCTGCTGGATTTATTTGTAAATATTTACAGCGTAGCTGCCCATAGTGATAGCTCTATAGTTTAAATCTACCCAATAATAAACATATGGACAGGGGTTACTATTTTAAAAAATGTGCAAATGTATTTGGGAACCTATCCATGTGAACATATTTTAAGTGGGGGTGGATCTGACTTACTTGGACCGAAATGTCTACATGCACATAGCAGAAGACGGCATCTTTTTTACATGAATATTCCAGCCAATATCTGTTTTGAAACCATGAGCTGCAAAACGAGCGCCTCACCCCACTGTACAGGCGAGTTGGGTACTTTTTTAAATATACCTGGGCAGGCTGTTTTGCAGAGGTCCTCTGGCACTTGGAGGCCGCCGAGGGGTGGCGGTGTTTGGGGCAACGAAGACGGCTGCGGCTGCTCTGCCTCCGTGGGCGAGGCGGGCAAAGCCGGCGAGTCGGGCGTCAGTGTCCCCGACAGTGGCCGCGGGTAACGTAATGTCCCCATGATCTGACCTGTTATTACCTGCAGTAGATGCAGTGCATGCTGGCGATAAGGGCTGGTTGTTTTAACCATGTTCTGATCCATCACTGACTGCTGTGTCAGCACCTTGCAGAGGACGAACGCGCAGCGGCACAGGTCACGCGCACCTGACATAATAACGTTACTTACCGTTTAAATTGATCAAATAAATGCATTAGACAATGCTATTTAACCACAATTACAATTTATTTTATTTCAACTTTCTTCTTCTTATTATTATTATTATTATTATTATTATTACTACTATTGTTATTATACATGTAATATTTTTCACTTTTTTCACTTTTCAAATGAGGGTGCATAACGACTCAACTGAGGGTGCAATGCACCCTTATAAACCCCCGTAGAACCGGGCCTGCATAACCCCCATGGTGTCCAGGAGTGGGGTGGGGACGGTTAGCAGGCCAGCAGAGGAACATCAGCAGGAGAGGACTCTTTAAAGTAGAGACACTACATACTGATATACACCTGAACATCAGCAGGAGAGGACTCTTTAAAGTAGAGACACTACATACTGATATACACCTGAACATCAGCAGGAGAGGACTCTTTAAAGTAGAGACACTACATACTGATATACACCTGAACATCAGCAGGAGAGGACTCTTTAAAGTAGAGACACTACATACTGATATACACCTGAACATCAGCAGGAGAGGACTCTTTAAAGTAGAGACACTACATACTGATATACACCTGAACATCAGCAGGAGAGGACTCTTTAAAGTAGAGACACTACATACTGATATACACCTGAACATCATCAGGAGAGGACTCTTTAAAGTAGAGACACTACATACTGATATACACCTGAACATCAGCAGGAGAGGACTCTTTAAAGTAGAGACACTACATACTGATATGCACCTGAACATCAGCAGCAGAGGACTCTTTAAAGTAGAGACACTACATACTGATATACACCTGAACATCAGCAGGAGAGGACTCTTTAAAGTAGAGACACTACATACTGATATACACCTGAACATCAGCAGGAGAGGACTCTTTAAAGTAGAGACACTACATATACAGCTGAACATCAGCAGGAGAGGACTCTTTAAAGTAGAGACATACTGATATACACCTGAACATCAGCAGGAGAGGACTCTTTAAAGTAGAGACATACTGATATACACCTGAACATCAGCAGGAGAGGACTCTTTAAAGTAGAGACATACTGATATACACCTGAACATCAGCTGAATTCGTATTTTTTACGCTTGTTTCACAGACAAAGAGCTTGAAAGCTGATTTTTCTGCCACATAAGTCCCGTTTTTATGACTATTTCTCTGCTCTTTTTCCAGGACCGATCAGGGGGTGAAGCTTCTCTACTGTTTCGGTTTCTTCATCACTTTCCCCCTGCAGCGCTACGTCCCTGCGGAGATACTCATCCCACATGCTTCCTGAGACGATAGCGTCTCTTTTCATCCAGCAGGTCTAACCCTACAACTTTCTGAAGAGTGCTCACTGTATGAAGAAACTTGTTAGTGTCAGGGGAAAAGTCTCTCACTTCCACTGCCTTGCCAAAGGACACATCTAAAAAGACATTAATCTCTTCCAAAGAATATATCTCTGCGTTCTGAGAGAGACTATCTGCAACTGAAACACAGTCAGAATCCCCCTCACCGTCTGTGTCCATCTCTGTCACCTCATTAATGTCTGCAGCCTGTTGAAGCTCTGTTTGCCTCCCAGAACCAGACGGCAGCTCCTGCTGTGTGCCAACAGCCTCCACCTGTCCCACAGCCCCGGTCCTCACCTGTCCCGCACATCATCTCCCATCCGGTTACCTGTTTCTACATGTTTTCCTCTCACACTCACCACACTCTCTACAATCCCTGTTTCATCTCTCACGATATTCATCCCTACTTCCTCCGCAGCAGCAGCCCCTGCGACACCGGGCCCCGCGGCCGCCGCCCCGGGCCAGGCCGCCCCGGCGGCGGGCTCGGCTGCCCCAGCGACCCCGGCCACCCCAGCGGCCCCGGGCTCAGCCGCACCCGGCGGAGCGGCGTGCCGTCTCTGTGGACATGCAACACGTTTGTGACCCGACTCCCCGCACTCAAAACACTTTACGTTCCCTGAGCTCGCATACACCATATAAAACCCCTCTTCGTGCCTCACCCGGAAAGACACATCCAGTGTCTGAGTGGGACAAGTCAGAAACATGAACACCTGTCTCCGCAGAGATTGGACATGTTTTAGCTTTTCATCCTTACACCCCAGAGCAACAGTGCGGAGATTATTGGCAAATTTACCGAAACGCTTCAGCTGCCGTTCCAGCGCCTCATTCGGGATGAACGGACGAACGCCAGACACAGTGATCCGCGTGGACGGTGTTGCCAACGGCGAAACTTGAATATATTCCTCGTTTAGCATGAATCCGCTCTCAATAAATTCCCTCACATATTTCTGATCTTTCAAAAAGACCACGACCGCTTTGTTCATGCGGGAAGCATAGGAGATGTTTACATGGCCTACCTGCTCCCCCACAGCCAGCAGCACCTGCTCCACTGTGCTTGCGGCCTGAGCCACCCCCCGAAGGACGCCATCCCCGCCACGAGGCACGGAAAAACACTCACGAAAAAGTATTAATCGTGACGCAAATAGATTTCAACTGATTGCAATGTATTCCCATCTGCGTCGGGATTTGACGCTCATGGAAGCACGGCATTCGTTTGTGTCGGCTGCCCTTAAAGGCAATGTGAGCGTCCATTCCCATTGGATAACGGAGAATTGTACACCCGGAAGTAAGTATTCCTCTTACTGTCGAATTTACAGTGATATCTGCACTACTCATCGACTAAAAAACACCAGATTATCCTTGTTAATTACACAACATTGATTGGTTTAAATTGTGTACAATGCTTTTGTATTTTTCCCCTTCGATTCGGAGAAACAAATATTTTTTCTGAGTAAAGGATGGCATAAGACACTACACTACCCAGCATCCCCAGCTGTCGTTTGGACTACACCATGTGCTCTGTTTGTTTGACAAACCCCGTGATAGTCCTCAAGCTCTGTGATTGGAGAGTGTGCTCCGAGGGTTAAGCAGATTCTCGAACAGCACTTGAAATGGGATGGAACCACGGCAGACTGTCCAAAACTGGATTTGAACGGGTCCACCGCGTCCCCCCCCTCCCCCACCCCGTCCCCAGAACTACACATGCTGGCTATTCTGTTTCGCAACATGTTCTCTCTATGGCACGTCTCTACTGGGAGTTGTAGTTTTAAAAGACGTTTTCGTATTTCCCATAATAAGAAGTTGCCAGTATTAAACTGTGTACATCCCTGGAGGTTTAAGGGACAGGAAACACTCACATTTGAAACATATAATTAATAAATGGGTGAAAATTGCTTGTGCCCAATATGGGCAGTATTAATATATATACCCACATGCCAGCTAAGGTCAGAAGAGCTTTATTTAACAGCTGGTCTTATGTGTGTGACCCCTGTGATAACATTACATTACATTAATTGATAAGCCTGACACATGCACTTGTCAAGGTTCAGAGGCACATTTTGCAAATATGGCAGTAGCCATCGATCAGCTTAAGATAAGATATACTTTATTGATCCCAAGTTGGAACATTTGCGTTCCATCAGCATGTGTAACAGTTAAATATGCAGTGGTGTTTATTTGAAAATCATTTAGTATAATCACACAAATTCTGTGTTTTATATTCAACAATTCTGTGTTCTTTATTTATTGATTGTTCAATACCTGACAAGGCCGGAGATGAAATATCTACATACATCTTATAAGAGTATAATACATTATGTATAATATCAGTTAAAATAAGTGCTTCAACATAGTTAACATTGCTGGAGGTATGCACACATATTGATAGATGTCTTGTAATGCACTATTGAGGAACCTGCGACCCAAGTTTTTCATTCAGTGCAGAACTACACCACAGTTGTGTAGGCCTATATGATGTCAATAAACCTTAGAACATCTTGAAATCTTGAACGGGATGTGCAAAATAGTCATTATATACAGTCTTTAATTAACTATTAGTAGAGAATAACGAGTAATGAATATACTTTATAAGGATCGTATTAATATCTAATAATAAAAATAATGAAATTCAATAACATGCTTTAACCACCAGGTGTCTCTTTATATCATCTGTGCACCTTTATGGTGTAAATACAGCCTATCTACCAATTGGATCAAATATAAAAGTCAGCCGAATTAGTGTTGATACTGCAAGGAGACGTATTGTGTGAAAAGAAATGTAAGATGTTGTTTAATGGCTGATATATTTATGATCCACGTCACGTTTCCAGTTCCTCATGTTTGTCTTCTCATCAGGGCTATAAATACAGAACTACGGCAGATATGTAATATTTAATGCAGCCGAACCGTGTATTACAATGCCGTTATGTGATGACTTTCAAAGAGAAAAGCAAGCACACTCGGAATAAAGTATTATTATTCATTTTAAAATGTTTTCGGTCTGTTTCCGGTATTTGTTAATGACGATGTGCTCTGAGATGTGAGACTGGAATTGCAGAGGGGGAAATAACGTATCTTTAGATGCGGATTTTGTTAAACTAATATGTTTGCGCTGTGGACCAACACATTGACGGGGAAGGAGGTAGCAATAAAGATAACACCATTAAACAGTTACACAACATAACAGAAATAATATCGATAGCAGCGTCCCTAGCAACCACCTTGGTAACAATGAAAACGTCGCGATTTCCTGAAGTAATCTTCGTAATAACTAGCAAACTAAAGATCATGTACATCCACTGCACACATAATCTGAAATAACAACTCATATTTCTCGCATCAAATGACATCAAAACGCATTTTAATGGCCAAACTAACTTTAAAATAGGCATTTTACACCGAGAATAAAACGAAGTGCGGCCATGTTTTCTTTTTCTGCAGGGAGAAATTTGAAGATCACGTGACATAGACGCCAGCCATCGGAATGAATGGTGAAAAAAAAAACGGGGTTTGTCAAACAGGGCACATGGTGTAGGCCAAACGATAGCTGGGGATTCTGGGTAGTGTAGTGTCTTCTGCCATCCTTTACTCAGAAAACATATTTGTTTCTCCGAATCGAAGGGGAAAAATACAAAAGCATTGCACACAATTTAAACCAATCAATGTTGTGTAATTAACAAGGATAATCTGGTGTTTTTTAGTCGATGAGTAGTGCAGATATCACTGTAAAATAGACAGTAAGAGGAATACTTACTTCCTGGTGTAAAATTCTCCGTTATCCAATGGGAATGGACGCTCACATTGCCTTTAAGGGCAGCCGACACAAACGAATGCCGTGCTTCCATGACCGTCAAATCCCGACGCAGATGGGAATACATTGCAATCAGTTGAAAGCTATTTGCGTCCCTTTATGACGCTGAAGGAGCCTAGGAGCGTCACAATTGGACGCCACGGACACTGACCAAACGTCGCTCCTGGACGCTTAGGGAGTAACGGCCCCTACACACGGCGGCGTGCGTTGCCGCTTCAACGCTTCTGCCCATTCACTTTGAATGGGGTGACGTCACGATTCGCCCGAACTGCATTGTGGGAGCAAAGCGTAGCTTCTCTCGAGGTGCTCACTGCAAAAGTAGAGCAATGTTCTACTTTTGCCGCCTCGACGGAGGCGTCAGCCAATCAAATCCCTCGTATGTAAATCTGACAGTACAAGCACTAGCCAATCAAACCGGGTGTATGTTGGGAGAGCCAGACCGCAGTTATTTCCCATATGTCAACAAAAGGAGGAGAAAATGATCGTGGCGGTAGGGAACATACAGGGATACAAACCGGAGGAGCCAGGCATGGGGGGAGGTGGCAGAGACAGTGGGGGAAACTGGTAGGTTTTCGCTTGTTTGGGGAGTTTATATCCAGTGTACTTCGTTTGAATGGACAGCTAGCAAGCATAGACAGTATATTTAGCCAGCATGGATGTAGCTTGAATGCTTTGCTTTGTATGTCCGGGGCGGGACATTCATGTGGTTGGTTGTTGGTCGGGCTGCTCGCGTTGACTCCCCAAGCTCAAGACACGCCCACCGCCAAGCGGCAACGCACGCCGCTGTGTGTAGGGGCCGTCAGAGTGTGTTGACCACAGAGTTGTTGGCATTGTGCTGTCATTGAAATGGATAGAGGAGAAATAAATACATAACAGTGTAATTGCATCTGACAGCTTTTCAGCATTATCGAGTATACGATCAGGCAGATCTTCATCTAGAATGGACATAATAAATGAAGTATTTCTAATGTTATATAAAATGCAAATCAAAGGCATAGCAACCCGTTTCCTCTGGTTCCTGCTCATGTTGGTGTGGAGGGTAATGAACAGGGGGATATTCTGGCCAAACAAACACTCAGAAGTATGAACATAGACATAGAAGTTCCACTCAGCAAAGCGGAGGTTCAAACATTCATTCAGAAATATGCACAAACAACATGGCAAGATCATTGGGACCTTAGTGATACAGGAAGACATCTTATAAAATGCAAAGGTATGTGGGGGATGGAAGGAAGGTGGGTTTAAAAGAAGGGAGGAACATTTCATTTCTCGGATGAGAATAGGTCATACAGGTCTCAATCATACATTAAGTATAATAGGAAAGCATCCAACCGGAAAGTGTATACACTGCAGCCAGCCAGGAACTGTTGAGCATGTTTTACTGCTTTGCAGGAAATATAGTACTCAGAGAAATGTGCTTTTCCAGACACTGGAGAAAGCAAAATGCCATGACTTGTCGCTATCAGGGCTGTTAGGGAAAACATCAGGCAATATATATTGAGAGATTATTACGTTTCTAAGAGAAATTGATACATTTAAAATAATCTAGAGTTTTGGTTCTTTGTTTTGTTTCTTTTGTTTCTTGTTTTCTGCTTAGTCTCTTGTCCACACTCCAGTCCAGTTGGTGGCGGTAATGCACCTACAGGTTGGGTTGCCAACCGCCAATAAACACTAAAGAAGAAGAAGAAGAAGAAACACGTGTCACTACCCGATCCGTCACCCTGCCCGATCGGTTCTGCGCATGTGCGAGATGGTCCGGAAGTCCGGACGGCAACCCAAGATGGACACTTGACACAGTGGCTTTTAGCAAAGCTCAAAAAGAAAAACCGAGAGAGATGAGTTATTGTTAATACAACGTGACTTCACTATTATTTAACAACTCTTTTTATTGGGTTCTTTTATTTGGGGTTCAGTACATTGTCAGAATAAGTGAGGAATGCATTTAACTTCTGTTAGACAGCTATCATACTGAATACATATTTACTGTGAATGTATGCAAAAATGTATGGCATATGGCTGTCTAACAGAAGTTAAATGCATTCCTCACTTATTCTGACAATGTACTTAACCCCAAATAAAAGAACCCAATAAAAAGAGTTGTTAAATAATAGTGAAGTCACGTTGTAATAACAATAACTCATCTCTCTCTCGTTTTATTTTTCAGCTTTGCTAAAAGCCACTGTGTCAAGTGTCCATCTGGTGTTGCCGTCCGGAGTTGTCCAACATGGCGGACCCTCTCGCACATGCGCAGAACCGATCGGGCAGGGTGACGGATCGGGTAGTGACAACACGGAAGAAGAATAAACACGGAAGAAGAAGAAGAAGAATAAACACGGAAGAAGAAGAAGAATAAACACGGAAGAAGAATAAACACGGAAGAAGAAGAAGAAGAAGAAGAATAAGAAGAATACGAATAAGAAGAAGAAGGAGAAGAAGGAGGAGGAGGTGGTGAAGGTGAGGTGAGTGGATTAAACACACGCAGAGGTTTCATTACGTGTATTTACACCTGTTAGCTTAGTTTACAGTTAATCACGAATCAGAAGTTATCTTATTTAACACAGCTGTAATATTGGAAGAAAGAAACTCACAAAAAAAACTTTATTATGTGCGCCAAAAATAGTTTCAAATTATCTTTAAATAAAGGCTAAAAGCTACAGTCTAACAGCTACAGTTATTATTCCAGTTCGGCTCTGGGTGAGGAACAGTTGATTTGTAATGCTAAGCTGACTTTATTTGAGTTATTTATTACACCAGTTGTCTTTAAGACAGTTTGAGTTGTTGTGTTGGTGCTCTTTACCATAGATATAGTTTTAAATATATGCTTATTGGCATCGCCATTCAATGTGACGCAGCATTTTCCCATTGAAATGAATGGGGTTCTTCAGTTAGCAGCTAGCGCTAAGCTAAGCGACGGTTCAGCTCATTAGATAAATAGATATACTTTATTTAAATAATTGTTTACCTTAAACTGAGAAATGATTGTGTCACAGCAGAAGTGTTTTCAGGCATTACACAAGTTAAGCATATTTAAAAGATACAATAAGATATAATGAAAATGAAGCATTAGCAGCAAGTTTACACACATATCACTAGAGTATCTAAAGAATACACAATATACAGAAAATACTGTGTACATGGAGTACATTAAACAGTCTTACTGGCTAATGTTTGCTTTCTGTGTTAACTTAGTGATAGTTAATGACACAGATAGCGTTATAACCCTGGTTCAAACAACCGTTAATGTCACTTTCTATGTGAATAAAGTCATTTTAATGAAATAAAAGTGAACAAACTGTGAGCTGTAATGCATGTAATGTTAATAACTATCTGACCTTTCTATCATGTTCTCCTCTGCTTAACATCACATTGACTAAATGGATCAATTTGGAACATGTTTACGTCACAGCAGCATAGATGAGACAAGGCACTGCACATGATGTGATAAAACACTACATAGAAGCATCTAGAAATAGAACATATCATTGAATAAACTCTTTGAATTCCTCCTCTTCACTCCTGACAGTTTTCCACCTGAAGCAGCTCTGTGGTCTTCATCAGGACCCAGTGTCCCCAGAGAGGACCTGAAGCAGCTCTGTGGTCTTCATCAGGACCCAGTGTCCCCAGAGAGGACCTGAAGCAGCTCTGTGGTCTTCATCAGGACCCAGTGTCCCCAGAGAGGACCTGAAGCAGCTCTGTGGTCTTCATCAGGACCCAGTGTCCCCAGAGAGGACCTGAAGCAGCTCTGTGGTCTTCATCAGGACCCAGTGTCCCCAGAGAGGACCTGAAGCAGCTCTGTGGTCTTCATCAGGACCCAGTGTCCCCAGAGAGGACCTGAAGCAGCTCTGTGGTCTCCATCAGGACCCAGTGTTCCCAGAGAGGACCTGAAGCAGCTCTGTGGTCTTCATCAGGACCCAGTGTTCCCAGAGAGGACCTGAAGCAGCTCTGTGGTCTTCTCAGTGTTTCCAGCTTAAAAGTGTGTGTGTGTGTGTGTGTGTGTGTGTGTGTGTGTGTGTGTGTGTGTGTGTGTGTGTGTGTGTGTGTGTGTGTGTGTGTGTGTGGTGTGTGTGTGTGTGTGTGTGTGTGTGTGTGTGTGTGTGTGTGTGTGTGTGTGTGTGTGTGTGTGTGTGTGTGTGTGTGTGTGTGTGTGTGTGTGTGTGTGTGTGTGTGTGTGTGTGTGTGTGTGTGTGTGTGTGTGTGTGTGTGTGTGTGTGTGTGTGTGTGTGTGTGTGTGTGTCCGTAATAATGACTTTCTCTAACATTATTTATCCCACAGTATATTCATAAGTTATATGCATACCGTTTAGTTTGAGTAAACGCTCCCCTTGTGCCTTCAGCATATTGTGTTAGTACGGTAACTCTTCTTTATTGCCGTTAGCATACTGGTTTCTGTGAGGTAACTCCTTTATGTTACAGGATGAAGCCTCAGTTTATTGACTTGTTGTTTCTAGTCTCCTCCTGACTTACAGAGTCCTGGAGCTGTGAGTTTCTCCTCTTCAGAGAAGCAGCTTTATTACTGTCTCCTATTGTTGCAGACAAAGTAGCATTACATGGAAATATTCAAGTAAAGTAAAAGTACCTCTAAATAGTACTTAAGTACAGTACTTGAGTAAATGTACTTGGTTACTTCTCACCTCTGCTATGAACCTACGAAGTAGCTGTGGATTAGTTTTGTTGTGTGTGTCGGTTGTATTGAGTCGTCTTGTTTTGTGTCAGCTGTAGTTGTGTTGATTATTTCAGAGCCCCAGCCGGAGAAGGAGAACTGAGAGCAGCATGGAGGAGAACAAGGAGACCCCTGGAGCTCAGGTCAGTGTGCACTTCATCACAATATATTCCTAATTCCAGCGTTTCCGCCAGGCGGGCGTCTTGCCGTCATTTGACGCCCTTATTCAGCTCGGAACGCCCTGGACTCGAGCCGAGGGCGTCCAGAAGAGTTTTTATCGCTTGAAATGAGGAAAAAGGAGAAGGACATCCCTCTGCTGGAGGGGCAAAGGAGTCCGGTGGGATTCTTTTCACCGCCAGCAATTTGCAATACTGAGATAGAGAAAGTTGGTGCATGTACATTTGTAGGACTCATTGTTGATGAAAAACTCAACTGGAAGCACCATATAAATTATGTACAAACTAAACTGTAAAAAATAATAGGTATTTTGTATCGTACTAAGAACATTCTCGAGGAAAAATACTCCGAACTCTTTATAACAGTCTATTTCTCCCTTACCTTTATTACTGCTCCGAAATATGGGGAAACACGTAGCCTACGCAACAAATCTACAAAAAATAATAACATCTAAAAAAATTACGAATAGTCTGTGGTGTTGGTAAATATGAACACACAACTCACATATTTAAAAAAAACTCAATCTATTCAAATTTGTTGATATAGTAAAGCTTAAAACAGTACTGATTAGGGCTGAACGATATACCGGTGTCATGGCAATAACCGCGGTATGCGCATTCGCGGTATTCACACCGCAGGGACGTGCGGTTTTATTCATTTTATTAAAAAAAATGCTAACGCACTTTAGCACAGAATTCAAAATAAAGATACCCTTATTACTTATCGAAACTGCACATACAATATATCTGATTAAAGCTGAGACTCCACAGATTATTTAAGTATAGTATCTAAACGATCCGATCTCGCAACAGGGGAAGCAAACACAGACATCACAACACGTACCTTTACGTAGCTTCTAGGGGAGATGTATCACCGTAGCTGTCAATCGGATCAAAAGACGTGTTCAAGGGCATTAAAACGAGAAAGAAAAAACGCGGCTGAATCGGTTGATCATGTATCTGTGGCTTTGAAGCAATTGTTTATAATCCATAATTCCATTTTTATGTAAAAATCGGAGCACAACAGTTAGCTGCTAATGGTAGCCACCAGAGTGTATGCAGCTTCCGGTTTTGACTACGCGTCACTCTCACTCCTTATTTGGTAATGTGTGTGTGTGTGTGTGTGTGTGTGTGTGTGTGTGTGTGTGTTAGACTGCGCTGGACTGCCGCATAGCCAAGCACCGGAAACAGCCACTCTGGTGGCTACCATTAGCAGCTAACTTTTGCTCTGCGATATTTACATACAAATGGAATTATGGATTATAAATTAAATCATTTTTTTATACAGAGACGTTAAAAACCTATGGATCAACCGATTCAGCCGCGTTTTTTTCTTTATCGTTTTAATGCCATTGAACACGTCTTTTGATCAGATTGACAGCTACGGTGAGACATCTCCCCTAGAAGCTACGTAAAGGTACGTGTTGTGATGTCTGCGTTTGCTTCCCCTGTCCGAGTTCAGATCACTCAGTGATGATACTATATACCTAAATAATCTGTGGAACCTCATCTTTAATCGGATATCTTGTAAGTGCAGCTACAATGAGTAATAAGGGTAGTTTTATCTTGAGTTCTGTGCCAAAGTGCGTTAGCATTTTTCGCTCAGGGGTCATTTAGATGCTTCTTATGAGACTTGTGTTTTGTTTTGGTAAAAATGGTTTGTATCGTCAGTTAGCTGAGATTATTCCCGTTAATCTGATATAACACATTAATAGGTTCTTAAATATTACGATCCCCTAAGACACTGTCGTGAAAAAAAAGTAAAGTACCCGCCGGGACTTTAACAGGTTAAATAAAACACAATATATACCGCCGGGGGGGGGGGGAATCGCGATGTCAGTTTTCTTCAATACCGTGCAGCCCTAGTACTGATTATGCACAACATTTACCATACTAACATTCAAAATCAGTTCCAAACCACAGTCAGGAAATACCCAACCAGGCATCCTAACTGGTTGTGTAGCAAGCCCTGTAGAACAACCATCAAATCACAGCTTATCCATAATCGGAGTTAGAACGTGGAATGGACTTCACCCAGACCTTTCAAGTATTACACGTCATCAACAATTCAAAAATAAAGTAAAAACAATTATATTTGCAGATTACTCCAGCTAACAAGTATTTGACACACTTTCATTTCATTTCAAACCTTTATTTATACAGATAAATCCCATTGAGATCATTGATCTCTTTTTCAAGGGAGACTTGCTCAAGTAGTTCCACATGAAACATAAATACATAAACAGAACAACAAAAGGACATCACACAGCATCATTTACATAATTATCCACATAAGCAGGTACCAATAGCTTCCGATTGACTAGCATCCAACCGACCTTTAAAAACTGATGTTTAGACGGGATATCATTTATAGATTAAAAACTCCTTTACTTGTTCACTCACAAGTCGTTCGAGCACCTTAGCCAGAACTGACAATTTAGAGATTGGCCTATAGTTATTTAAAATAGTTGCCTCCCCTCCTTTCAGTAAAGGCAAGACATAAGCAGACTTCCATACTTTTGGAATTGCATTTGTGCTGAGGGAGAGGTTAAAAAGAGAAGTAAGAGGTGGAGCAATAAAATCTGCAGCTATCTTTAAAAAGAAAGGTTCTACATTTTCCGGGCCAGCCGGTTTCCTAGGATCTAACTTGGATAATGCTTCATGAACAATACCAATAGTATACACTATAGACAGCAGCTCAGTAAAGTCATCAAAAGAAGCTAAAAGAAGCTAAGAGCACAGCTGAACTCCCGCGGCCCTGGGGGGCCCCTACATTGGTTGTGATGGCAGATGACAGGGTTTTGTTAACCTTCACCAGTTGCTCTCTCCTGGTGAGGAAAGCGGCATTCCAGTAAATCAGGTATGGATTTACTTCCATTTTGGCCATTTTTGACACCAAGATGTCTGCTTGTATTGTGTTGCTGCTGAGAAGTCTAGGAAGAGCGCTCTTGCATAGGTGTGACGTTTATCTAAATGTTTAGTGATGATATGAACCAGAGTAGCAACAGTACCACCCCCTTGCTTATAGGCAAATTGGTATGGATCAAGTATGTCTTGTCCGTCACAATAGGTTTAGCTGAAGAGGTCATTCCTGTCATGGTTCTCATGGTGTCCCACACTTTTTTGGGGTCTTTGACTTTAAAAGCATTTCCCAAAAGCTCTCTGTGTGCCAGTTTTGATTCCCTCAATTTGACTTTCAGTTCTTTTTCTGTCTAAGTGCTCCCATAGCTATTTTCCTGGTTTTTATAACTTTTTTTAATGTCCTTAGTCACATATGATTCATTACTTGGATAGATTTGTATTTCTTTAGTGGGAACACAAAAGTTAATATAGTCTTTAGGGATGCTCTGATCGATCGGCCGATACTCACTCTCTACCGATCGATCGGTGCTCTCTAAACATGCCGATCGCGAGAGCCGATTGCATGACGTAAAATACATGACACTTTTCTCTGTTTGCGGCAAAACAAGCTCGCCAGAATGGCTTCACCGGTCTGGCATTATTTTAAGGTGTCCGAAAAAGATGGTAAAATAGCGGTATGCAACGTGAAGCAGAAATCCTGCAGCTCCGCCCGCTGCACCGGTAAGCGGAGCGAAACACAAAAGAGTTAGACCTAACACACTTAGCTATTTGATCTACCTCTGGAACAAGCTACACTAGATATACATATATTTATTCTTCACTGTCGGGTCAATTATTACTGGATCAGTGAGCTGCATGAGATACTGACAGGCTGTCAGGAGAGGGTGAGAGGAAAAGAGAGCGCTTCCGTTCATTTCTCCCGTGTTATTATTAGGGCTGCAAAATTCCGGGAATTTTCAAAGATGGAAACTTTCCATGGGAATTAACGGGAATTTATGGGAATAAACTGGACATTTTCAAAATTGAAGGTTGGCTCTTCGTAGGGAACTTAAATATAGTTGGGGAAAGTATATTTTAGCATAATCTTGACTACTTTTACATTTTTTTTTCACATTTATTAATTATTTATACACTGGTGGAATATCAAAACAACGGCCCGCCCGGGGTGCAAAACGTATCAATGAAAAGCGACCCTCTACCACACAAAACAACACCTGTAGATAACCCAATTTGTGTTCTTTGAAATTGAAAAGGATATTGCATTGTGTTTGTTACTTTCGTTGCAGTTGTATGTCTTAAGTGTAATTTGGCATGCTTTTATTTTGAAGGCAAGTTTACGCTGTTGACAGTTGTTGTTGCTATGGAAACAAGAAACGTTTCACAGCGGGCGGAACTTGTCATAAAGTCCGCGATAATAAAGCCCACCCATTTAGAGGGAAGATATGATTGGTCAATTGTACTGTCATTTGACATTACTCTCGTTCAGTTACTATAGCTGGCCCTCTGTGAATTCCTAGTTGGACGTCCAATCAGCTCCTGTCTTCACAGACTCACAGAGAGGAGCTTCTTTCATTTAACCCTTCACATTCAAACAGAAACTGAATAGGCAGATTCAAAGGATTTATTTCTTTGGAAATGTTATTTTAAATACAATTAAATCAAGTTATTTTTGGTAAAACTATTGACAAATATTACTAAAAACATATTTTAAAAAAATATATAAAGAAAAATATAATTTGTTTTAATGTTTTTAAATATTATTTTGTAGAATATCTTAGGCCCTCAGAGACAGGCTCGCCACTGGTAAAAATCTCTCATACACACGTGTGAAATGCTCTCACAGACACACACAACAGCGTTGCAGTCGGGAAGAAAAGCAATGTGGAGCGAGAGAGCAAGAGAGAGAGCACACCTTTATCTATTTAATAAAGTTGTACAAAATAAAGTAAGAAATCATTCCAATGTGTACTATAGGACAGTAAAAAGTTTAAAAGGGGAGTGATTAGTCAAATATGCATAAATAAAAAGAAAGAATGCTAACTAGGTAACATAAGATAAGAATAAACAAGTTTAAATGATTTGTTGTGATCATATTCTAAAGATGTTTGGATTATTGAAAAGTATACAGCTCCCTTTCATCTGAGTGTTGAGAGCTGTATCCATAAATTCATGTTGGGCTCAAAGTAGGGATGCTCGATTATGGCAAAAATCATAATCTCGATTATTTGGGTCAATAATTGATATCACGATTATTAAAAACGATTAACCATTTACTTTGAAAAACATCAATTTATTGAAGAAAATTATTTGAAAAGTATGTTTTTAACAGTTGATTACCCTGAACTTTAAGTATAATTCAACTGAAAAACCTATTTAAAAAATAAATAAAATCGTTTTATTTCGATTATGTTGTTTTCATAATCGTTGCAAGCCAAAATCGTAATTGCGATTAAAATACGATTTAATTGAGCAGCCCTAGCTCAAAGTGCACCAGATTGATGCATTCAACTTCAATATTTAAAAAAAATCTTCCTGGGGGTGCATGCCCCCGGACCCTCGAGGATGTGACGTCCACCACCAAATAAAGCAGGTTAAAATAATTAAATTGCATACATTTTATTTTAGTAAACACTGAAAACGGGTCCCACAGACCCAAACAGCACTCAAAGGTTAAAGGTAGCATATAATAATGTTAAAATGTGCTAAATATATACACTGCAAAAAAACAAAAAAGAGGAGTAAAAGTAGCTAACGACTTGTTTTATTTTTTGAAAGTAACCCTCATCCTAAAAAAAGCGAGCGAGCGAGAGAGAGACCTTATGTGCATTGTTGTTGTTAGCATCTGGTGCTAGCTAGCTGCGCTAACGGATATAAGGAGCTGTTTAAATGAAAACAGAGGAGCGCTCTATCCACACAACTGCGCTGAGCACTTGACTTTATGCAGGAAGCCAGACAGCGGGACATTGTAGGAGAAGTCAGCACGGATAGTGCGCTACATGATTGCAGCGTCCAGGCAGCTCCCGTTCGAGCATATGCCTTGAGTTGCACATAGCTCCAACGATCCATCACACACACACACACACACACACACACACACACACACACACACACACACACACACACACACACACACACACACACACACACACACACACACACACACACACACACACCATTTGTATTGAATGAGAGAGGTTCCAGGTTGTTGTGTTTAATATTCATGAGAATATTTGTCATTGTTCAAATGATAATACACATTAGCATAAAGCATATTTGTCCGCTCATATGTTGATAAGAGTATTAAAAACTTGAAAAATATTCCTCTAAGGTACATTTAGAACAGATACAAAATGTGCGATTAACTATGGACAATCATGCGATTAATCGCGATTAAATATTTTAATCGACTGACAGCCCTAATATATTTATATAAATGTGTGTGTGTGTCCGCATCTGTAGCCTGTTATTGTCTCATTATACCGCACTGTGAATGAATCAAAGTAAATATATATATGTCATCATGAACATCTGACAGAGGGCTGCTGTGGTCTCTTTAAAATGACCGCTCAGAGGAGAGGAGTTATCATCTCTCTCTAACCGCCTGCTGCTTCCCCTCCTCTCTCCTCAGTCCTCCGCTCGCATCTCCTGTGTGCGGGACTAAGTATTTAGGAGGGGAGTCGAGGAGGGGAAATTTGAGTATTGAGAAACCTCTATTGGCTCCTTTATCATTAACAAAGCATTTGTCCAGGATATTGTCTTTCCTGCTGTGATCCCTAACATACTGCTGGAACCCAGGTAACACAGTCTCCAGGCGACATTGCTTCATGTCCCAGAGCACTCTTGCCGGTGCATCGGTGGCTGAGTTGTAGCTCGTGAACAGTGTTCTCTGCGCTGGGAGGCACGTAAACAACAAACAGTAAAATACACCCGAATTCTCTAGGCAGATAAAAGGGTCTTAACGTCATGCCGAGAATTTCTATGTTGGGATCACAGGTTTTACATTTGACTGAGTATGATCGGCACCACAGATCATTAATATACACACAAATACCACCTCCTCTGGTTTTCCCCGAGTTCGCATCACTGTCTGCTCGAACAAGTGTGAATCCGGGTACTTCAAAGAGATTCAGGCTTTGTAGATTGTAGCCAACTTTCTGTGAAACATAATAAAGAGGCCTCAAGAAATTCATGACAGTACCTTGTGTATGTCCTTAGTGTGTCCACGTTGTTGCTCAATGAGCGCAGGTTTGTGAGAATGATGGATAGAAGTGGTGGCCGGCTGAATCTCCGCCGTAGGCGATTCTGAACGCCTCCCCTCCTTCCTCATCTCTTTTTCCTGGTGTTTCTAAGCGGCTCCCGAGGGATTTCATCCAATATCGAAGAGCACAGGTGGCTTGGTGTATTCGTAGGAAGCCGATGGCATTGTAGCTCTAGCATAGCCTTGCGGCTGTAGCAGCGTAGAGGCCGGGGCTCCTCGCCTGTTCGTGCTGTCACTCAGGTGTGTCTTGGAAAGTTGAATGGCCAGACATGGTCTGCAGAAGGCAAATGTAATCAAAAGCATGGTCTCTCAAAATGACGTTTCATACAGACACAACAAAGTGTAGACAATAATTAGACCAAAAAAACTAAAACTAGACGAACGGAGCATACTGAGACTCGCAGTGACAGGATGCCGTCTCGCTCTGTCTCCTGTATACCAGGGGTGGGAGTAAGTCATAAATGTGCAAGTCTCAAGTTACTGGTTAAAACGTAGCAGCCGCTCGTTAGCTGTTCTAATGAAGGTAAACACAGTGAAGGCACAGCTCTTTGCAGCTGGTGCTGCTTTTCTGAGATTCTGCTGAGTTACACGTTACTGCCTCCTGGTGATGCAGAGATTTCATGAAGTGAAGGAGGTTTTTCTTCTATAAAACAGCTGTGGGCAGCAGATACTGTGAGTCACAGACATGAATACATAGGTCAAGGCAGACTGGTTCACAGACTCTCCTGTTTTGCCGATCCGGTGCCGAGTTTGAAATGTATCTCAAATAATGTATGTATTTCCCCACATAAACATAACAGTCTGCAATGAAACGGCTGTCTCCTGTGCGCTCCACTTCCTACTTTCTCCTGCGAACGAGATTCTTTCTCTCTTTTCTTTTTGTTCATTGCCCTCTAGGGGCTTCATACAACGCAAATATTTTATTTTAAAAAGTAAAGTCCTTTCGAGTCATCTGTCTCACGCCTAAGTCAAGTCTCAAGTCATGAATTCAAAGTCAAGTCGAGTCTTTTATCAATGTTAGTCAAGCAAGTCTCAAGTAAAAAAATATGTCAAGTCATGTGACTCGAGTCCCCCACCTCTGGTATATTTGGTTAGAATATTGCTGTATTACTGTATCAAATATAACAAACACAAACGGTTGATAAGTTGATAAGTTGACTCAAGGTTTATATTAAGTGAGTTTTTATTGTGTTAACTTGTGTATTTATGCTTTTTAGATTGACTTTCTCTCTTTCTCTGTCTGTCTGTTCTAGAAACCGAAAGGAAGAGAGAGACGTCACAGCTGTCAGCAATGTAACAAATCCTTTACAACATCTGGACATTTAAAGACCCACCTGCATATTCACACTGGAGAAAGACCTTACAGCTGTGAAGAGTGTGGGACAACTTTCAGTACATCAGGTGTTCTCAAATCACATCAACGTATTCATACTGGAGAAAAACCGTATAGCTGTGAAGAGTGTGGGAAAACTTTCACTCAATCAAGTGCTCTCAAATCACATCAACGTATTCATACTGGAGAAAAACCTTACAGCTGTGAAGACTGTGGGAAAAAGTTCACTAAATCAAGTGATCTCAAAACACATCAACTTGTTCATACTGGAGAAAAACCGTACAGCTGTGAAGAGTGTGGGACAACTTTCACTACATCAGGTGGTCTCACATCACATCGCCGTATTCATACTGGAGAAAAACCGTACTGGTGTGAAGAGTGTGGGACAACTTTCTCTCAATCAGGTGATCTCAAAAAACATCAACGTATTCATACTGGAGAAAAACCGTACTGCTGTGAAGAGTGTGGGAAAAAGTTCACTACATCAAGTGCTCTCAAAAAACATCATCGTATTCACACTGGAGAAAAACCGTACTGGTGTGAAGAGTGTGGGGCAACTTTCACTCAATCAGGTGATCTCAAAACACATCAACGTATTCATACTGGAGAAAAACCGTACTCGTGTGAAGAGTGTGGGACAACTTTCACTCAATCAGGTGCTCTCAAAACACATCAACGTATTCACACTGGAGAGACACCGTACCGGTGTGAAGAGTGTGGGAAAACGTTCACTAGATCAGGTTCTCTCAAATCACATCTTCGTCTTCACACACCATAGTGGTGTTAAGAGTGTGGGAACACTTTTTCTTAAAGTATTCACCTTAAAGTCCATGAGCGAGTTTCACTGTTCATTAATCTGCCGAGTAGTTTCTCCAATAATCTGTTTGTTTAATAAAATGTTGTGACTTTAAACTTTGATTGGGATATTGTTGATAGTTCCTGTTGAGTTAGCAGTCTGTTCTGGTCTAAAAGAACCAAGGATGCATGCATCTAGAACACATTTACGATGTTTTCAGTTTGATCCTATTCTCTTGTTGAAATGATCAGAAATAAAATGGCCTTAGAAACAGACTCGCAACCCTGCATATCTGTTGTGTTTTGCAACATGTCATTCCCTTCTTTTCAAATACCACAGGTTGTGTAGTGATGTATTTGAGGTGTACTGTCAAATAAAATAAAATGTTATTTATAAAGCACGTTTAAAAGTGATTTTTGGTCGGGCCAAAGTGCTGTACATGTAATAAATACGACAATCACATAAAAACACATTACTACAATCACAATAAATTACAACAGATATGTAAAAAACACAGGGAAATGTCAGGAGTCGTACTCCGCTCTGACTTAAAGGCCAGGGTGTAGCGCTGGAGGAGTTCAGCTATATAGACTGGAGCCAGCCCATTTAGGGCTTTAAAAACAAATAAAAGGAGTTTAAAATCAATTCGGAACCGAATTGGAAGCCATTGCAGTGAGGCCAGAATTGGGGTGATGTGGTCACGCTTTTTGTGGCCAGTCAGAAGACGTGCAGCTGCGTTCTGCACTAGCTGCAGGCGTTTAATTGACGCCTGGTCCATACCCACGTACAGAGCGTTGCAGTAGTCCAACCTCGAGATAACAAAGGCGTTAATAACCCTTTCCAGGTCTTTAAAAGATAAAAACGACTTGGTCTTGGCCAATAGTCGTATTTTTCACTACGCTGCTGACCTGCTTATCGAATTTAAAAGCGCGATTGAAGGTCACTCCATGGTTCGTGACAGAGGGGAGGATATTATTTTTGAGGGAGCCCAGAATATCAACCTAGGAGGCTGGAGGTTGGGGTCCAAAAAAGATAACCTCAGTCTTACTCTCATTGAGGTTGAGGAAATGTTGGCTCACCAGGATTTGATCTCTGTCAAGCAGTCCATCAATAGCTGTAATGAGTTGACATTTGAATTGAGTGGCAGATAGATCCGTACATCGTCGGCGTGGGAGGGGATGTTGTGGTTTGTGAGAATTGAACCTAGGGGCAGTATGTACAGTAGAAAAAGGATGGGGCCCAGAATCGAGCCTTGGGGAACCCCACAGGTAAGAGGGGCTTTGGCAGAGGAGAAGGCACCTAGCTGCACTGAGAAGCTACGGTCTGTCAGGTAGGACCTGAACCATGCAAGGGCAATTTGAAGCCAGATTGAAACTTTTCATGGGTGCCATCAATGGTTAAAAAAAGACTGCAGCTGGACGTAGACTACTCGCTCCAGGGCTTTAGATAGAAAAGGTAGCTGGGAGATGGGCCTAAAAGTTTCGAGAATGGAAGGGTCGAGATTTTTCTTTTTAAGTAGTGGCTGCACCACGGCATGTTTGAAGGCAGCTGGGACACATCCTGAGCTAAGAGAGGTATTTATAAGTAATAAAATACTTGTTCCAACTGATTCGAAAACATCTCTGATACCTCATTCACACCAACGGTGTTTCAGGGCCGGTTCGGAGCTGGAGCTTGAAAAGCACCGGGTTTTCCTGTTCACACCGCAGCTGGCCTCTTAGCTCCGGAATCCGGTTCGTTTCAATCACCAAAAAATTGTCCGGCCAGAGCAAAAGCACCACATACGTCACGCTTACGTCGAGGCAGGGGCAGGGGCGGGATCAACTCCTGAACAACAACAAAAAGCCCGCATTTTATCCAGTTTGTACACAACGATGAAGAAACTTGACAAGCAGCAGTGGTCCACTGAAGAGACCAGCTACCTACTGGGAATCTGGTCTTCCGAAGAGGTACAGAGGAAGCTGGAGCACAATCGGCCATTGTTGTTGTTGTCGGTGTCAGATGTGAGGGGTTTCCGCACGGTTTGGCTTTATGAAGCAGGCACGCAAACGGTTGCGTCATGACGCAAACGATGAGGGTTATGGCGGACAAATGACTAAATCTGCTTAAGAGATCCCAGAGTATTCTAGAATCTGCTTTGAGGTGTGGCCCTTCCTAAGTGTGAGTATGTACCTTAAAGCAGGAGAGGACAGCAAAGAGTTGCTTAAACGTTATCCCAATCCAAATGGGTGGGATGATTTTATTGAAAGAAATGGTCCTCACTTTTACTGGGTCCTTACCTTCTCTCGTTACATTGGGACAGTTATTTCCCTCCGGGGTAATCTTCTACATTACATGTCACTTGTTGGACCCTTTTATCCAAAGCAACATTCAGTACTGTGAGCAGTCCCCACCGGAGCAATTTGGGGTGAAGTGTCTTCAGGGACACAATGACATGCTGACTGCAGTGGGACTCGAATTTGCTCAACCCTGATCTGAATATCAACGCACTATCCCACTCAGCCACATCCTCCTTCTAAGATATAATCAATAATTCACCGGTTTACATTTATTTTATTTTAAACATCCGACCAATCTTCAAAGGTACAATCTTTACGTCGGCAGGTTAAATTGGGACCTGTCAGAGCTTATTAATACTCGATAACATCACCGCTACTAAGCAGGATCAAGGGACGGATGGAAAGAGATTAACAGAAAGGGTTGTGGACTAAAGTTACACAAAAGCAGACAGAAGGGACGGAACAGAGTTTTTTTGTGCTGTTAATGTTCTGCAAACATCTGCATCAGGGTGTCCTCTGATCAGCTGGTTCAAACTATACAGCCTCATAGTCAGGTTCACTTTATACTTTTGTGGGGATTTGCAATACTATACATTTTTGGAAAGGATATTGTATAAGGATTCAGAAAATCCATGTTTCCATTTGCCCAGGTGTTTATATGGTGGCCATATTGGAATTTCAAAAATGGCTGCCGTAAAATGTAGGTTTTGTAATATCTTGACTTCTAAATCAGCTAGAACATTGATTTGAACTGCTAAACCCACATTTTCAGGATCAAGGAATCCAATGGTCCCAACAATAATTAGGTAGAACTCTTTGCATGTTAACATAACTTTTATTGAGGACTTAACAGATAATTGACATTAACTGATTAAACTGAGTTTAAAATTGTGAAGTTCAGTATCATCATGACATGCACATTTTGTGTCCACAGAAAATAAGCAACCTTCTTCATTAGGAACCTGCTCAGTGGGATGTGTTCGATGTTCGTGTCATCTCTTACTTGGTACTGGATAGCTTGTCCTTGTCTTCGTTTATCTCTGGTTGCACTCTTCAGAGAATCTGTCTTGTATGTGTCGAACACAAGGATGATTTCATCATAATCTCTTGTTAGTGACATCAGTCTGTCATTGAAGCAGCCACTCAGATCCTTGACTGTCACTACAGTGGCTGGTGTTTTGCTCAGCCTCTGCACAAGCACCATGCCGTCCACCAGTGCTATCTTTCGACTTGGCTGATCAGTACATGTGGTGTCTGTGAATCCTGTATCCATATATATACAGCCTCACTTCAATGTTAAGATTCTCAGTGCAGGATCCACTCACTGATTTCACTTGTGTGTTCATTCAGGAACTGCTGCTGCTGAGTGTTAGCGTGAACTTAAATCCACCCTGAAGGAGAAGTTCCAGTGTGTGTTTGAGGGCATCGCTAAAGCAGGACACCCAACCCTTCTGAACCAGATCTACACAGAGCTCTACATCACAGAGGGGGGTCTGCAGAGGTCAATGCTGAACATGAGGTCAGACAGATTGAAACGGCATCCAGGAAACCAGACCGACCAGAAACACCCATCAGACGAGAAGACCTCTTTAAAGCCTCACCTGGAAGAGATGCACCAATCAGAGCAGTGCTGACAAAGGGCGTGGCTGGCATTGGGAAAACAGTCTTAACACAGAAGTTCACTCTGGACTGGGCTGAAGGCAAAACCCACCAGGACATCCAGTTCATATTTCCATTCACCTTCAGAGAGCTGAATGTGGTGAGAGAGAACAAGTACAGCTTGGTGGAACTCGTTCATCACTTCTTCCCTGAAACCAGAGACGCAGGAATCTGCAGGTTCGATCAGTTCCCGGTCGTGTTCATCTTTGACGGTCTGGATGAGAGTCGACTTCCTCTGGACTTCCTCAACACTGAGGTCCTGACTGACGTCACAGAGTCCACCTCAGTGGATGTGCTGCTGCCAAACCTCATCAGGGGGAAGCTGCTTCCCTCTGCTCGCCTCTGGATAACCACACGACCTGCAGCAGCCAATCAGATCCCTCCTGAGTGTGTGGACATGGTGACAGAGGTCAGAGGGTTCACTGACCCACAGAAGGAGGAGTACTTCAGGAAGAGATTCAGAGATCAGGAGCAGGCCGGCACCATCATCTCCCACATCAAGACCTCACGAAGCCTCCACATCATGTGCCACATCCCAGTCTTCTGCTGGATCTCTGCTTCAGTTCTGGAGGAGGTGTTGAACACCAGAGAGGGAGGAGAGCTGCCCAAGACCCTGACTGAGATGTACATCCACTTCCTGGTGGTCCAGTCCAAAGTGAAGAACATCAAGTATGATGGAGGAGCTGAGACGGATCCACACTGGAGTCCAGAGAGCAGGAAGATGATGGAGTCTCTGGGGAAACTGGCTTTTGAGAAAGAAAGGCAACCTGATCTTCTACGAGTCCGACCTGACAGAGTGCGGCATCGATATCAGAGCAGCCTCAGTGTACTCAGGAGTGTTCACACAGGTCTTCAGAGAGGAGAGAGGACTGTACCAGGACCAGGTGTTCTGCTTCGTCCATCTGAGCGTTCAGGAGTTTCTGGCTGCTCTTCATGTCCATCTGACCTTCATTGACTCTGGAGTCAACCTGCTGTCAGAAGAACCAGCAACCTCCCAGCAGTCTGAAGATGAACCGGAACTAACACATTTCTACCAGAGTGCTGTGGATCAGGCCTTACAGAGTCCAAACGGACACCTGGACTTGTTCCTCCGCTTCCTCCTGGGTCTTTCACTGCAGACCAATCAGCATATCCTACGAGGCCTCCTGACAGAGACAGGAAGTAGCTATCAGACCAATAAGGAAACAGTCCAGTACATCAAGAAGAAGATGGATGAGGATCCATCTCCAGAGAGAAGCATCAACCTGTTCCACTGTCTGAATGAACTGAATGATCATTCTCTAGTGGAGCAGATCCAACAGTCCCTGAGTTCAGGACATCTCTCTGAACATCTGTCTCCTGCTGAGTGGTCAGTGTTGACCTTCATCTTACTGTCTTACTGAATGATGTGTTTTTTATGGGGAATTCAAATATGAGCTTATTATTAGGATTTTCGGAGACTTTGCACACGTTTTCCCAAACATGTTCACGCTAGGAGTACTTCCATTCGCTTCGTCTTGATCTGTAGATGTGATTTGATGTGTCGTGTGTCTCCCAACTCCTCTCCAAAGTTCAGATACTATATAAAAATACTAAAAGGTAAATAAAACATTAAACAATGACAAAATAACAACCTGAAAGATATGTATTCTATCTACACATTTCGTAATTATCTTATCTCGTGGCCTTATAAAAGTGTAGGCTAAAGTAACGCAGAATATATATATTTTTTAATTGTAAATAATTAGAAACATTATTTATGTGCACAAGTACATGGGACCCCACCATAGCACCCCACACATAACAAGCTGGACCGAGTTCCTCCGGCTGCAGTTCCGCAGACGGCCGGTGTGTGGCAGCAGAGCGCTGGGAGCAGAGAGAGGTGAGTAGACGGATATGACGGATGACGGGTGCGACGGAAATACACCCGAACATATCTGGTAGCCCGAACACATCTGGTACTGACACCGGTCCTTCTCCAGGATGAAAACGCTGGCAGTTTTATCGAAGGATCCGGAAGCGAGTCTCCTCCCGTCCTCCAGGCCACAGAGTGGACTTTAGCGGTGTGAGCCGGGAACTCTCGGCTCTTGTTGTTGTTCCTGAAGCTCTCCTGCATCTCCTGGTAGTACTTGAACCATGTTGAAACTTAACCGAATGGTTCTCCTTCTTCTTCTCTCGGTTATTGCCGGATTGCAAAAATAACTTTAAGGCTCATACCGCCACCTACTGTACAAGAATATGCATCACCATGTCATCCCATCACTACGTGTGGAAGTATGGCCTAATTCCCTTTGAGTTTTAAACCTGATGTTTATAAGCTCCTTAGTTTTTGCAACATTCTGTAAATATACGCAACTTTATAATGAAATGCACACATTTATCTTTTTCTAGACTAAACACAGGTATGATCCTAAGTTAAAAAAAATATGAGGTTACCATGAGGTTGTTAACATTGCATTTTATCAGTGGATGTTTGCAGTAACTGTTTGTATAGTTGATTTAAATTGACATGCATCCGCTAAGAAAAATAGTCCGTTGTTACTGTTTGAACTAACGGCAGGAACTGCTTCAATAGCGTTTTTGAGCAGCTTTTTGATTACAGATTTGAAAACATCGCTTCTTGCTTTAAAAGTAGCACACTTCATGATGTCAAACCTTGGGAAGTATCTAGATATCCCTGCCCTGATGCCAAAGTAACTGCACACTGAATATGTGTCGCCGTTTGATGTCTATGTCTGGACCGCTGCGTAAAAAGGAGGGTTTCTGCCCGTTACTTCTCCGCTGTTTTCTTGTCCCTCTTGTCTTTTTCTTTTCTTCACTGGGGACTCATCAGCCACTAACCATTCCTCCAAATTACTGTGCTCTCCAAATATATTAAATGAATGTTAAAATCCTCCATGTTGCTCTCACACGACAGCGGAAAACTAAAGACAATCAGACAGTTTGCTTGCTTTTCAAACTGTTACATTTGAAAAACAGTTAGAGCGTCTCTTGTCAGTTTGAAAAGCCAACGGCAGGACCTGCTTGCGTTTTTGAGGAGCTTTTTGATTACAGATTTGAAAACATCGCTCCTTGCTTTAAAAGTAGGACAATTCATTATGTCAAACCTTGGAAAGTATCTAGATATTCCTGCCCTAATGACAAAGTAACTGGCAACTGAATATGTGTCGCCGTTTGATGTCTATATCTGGACCGCTGCGTAAAAAAGGAGGGTTTCTGCCCCGTTACTTCTCCGCTGTTTTTCATGTCCCAGTTCGAAAAGCAAACTCCATGCAGTTTGCTTTTCGGCCCAACTGTATACAGTTAAATCGACCGGACTTCTTTCTGAAGATGTGAGCGTCCTTAACAACGGTCAATAAGTCCTTGACAGTGGTCTGTCTGTTCGGTATTAACAACGTGTCACGTGTTCTGAATTGACCAATCAGAATCGAGTATTCAACTAAGCCATGTAATAAATGCTGATATACACCTGAACATCAGCAGGAGAGCACTCTTTAAAGTAGAGACTCTACATACTGATATACACCTGGACATCATCAGGAGAGGACTCTTTAAAGTAGAGACACTACATACTGATATACAGCTGAACATCAGCAGGAGAGGACTCTTTAAAGTAGAGACACTACATACTGATATACACCTGAACATCAGCAGGAGAGGACTCTTTAAAGTAGAGGCACTACATACTGATATACACCTGAACATCAGCAGGAGAGGACTCTTTAAAGTAGAGACACTCCATACTGATATACCAACACATCCTCACTCCCAGGTCGGCCTATGTTGACGTTAT
This sequence comes from Pseudochaenichthys georgianus, assembly GCF_902827115.2. Taxonomy (NCBI): domain Eukaryota; kingdom Metazoa; phylum Chordata; class Actinopteri; order Perciformes; family Channichthyidae; genus Pseudochaenichthys; species Pseudochaenichthys georgianus. The sequence continues at coordinate 2,426,135 of NC_047512.1, read as the reverse complement.
GTCAAGTCCCCTGCTGGCTTTTTCCAACGCAAGGGGGGGGGCCTTAGCGTCCATTTTCAACGCAAGGGGGGGGGCCTTAGCGTCCATTTTCAACGCAAGGGGGGGGCCCTTAGCGTCCATTTTCAACGCAAGGGGGGGGGGCCTTAGCGTCCATTTTCAACGCAAGGGGGGGGCCCTTAGCGTCCATTTTCAGCTTTCCGGGATGTCAAGTGCTTCTATGGACGCTCATGGAAGCACGGCATTCGTTTGTGTCAACTGCCCTTAAAGGCAATGAAGACACTACACTACCCAGAATCCCCAGCTATCGTTTGGACTACACCATGTGCTCTGTTTGACAAACCCCGTGATAGTCCTCAAGCTCTGTGATTGGAGAGTGTGCTCCGAGGGTTACCGAGCCTCGAACAGCACTTGAAATGGGATGGAACCACGGCAGACTGTTCAAAACTGGATTTGAACGGGTCCACCGCGTCCCCCCTCCCCCACCCCGTCCCCAGAACTACACATGCTGGCTATTCTGTTTCGCAACATGTTCTCTATGGCACGTCTCTACTGGGAGTTGTAGTTTTAAAAGACGTTTTCGTATTTCCCATAATAAGAAGTTGCCAGTATTAAACTGTGTACATCCCTGGAGGTTTAGGGGACAGGAAACACTCACATTTAAAACATATAATTAATAAATGGGTGAAAATTGCTGGTGCCCATAATGGGCAGTATTAATATATATACCCACACGCCAGCTAAGGTCAGAAGAGCTTTATTTAACAGCTGGACTTATGTTTGTGACCCCTCCTGTTGTTAATTGATAACATTACATTACATTACATTAATTGATAAGCCTGACACATGCACTTGTCAAGGTTCAGAGGCACATTTTGCAAATATGGCAGTAGCCATCGATCAGCTTAAGATAAGATATACTTTATTGATCCCAAGTTGGAACATTTGCGTTCCATCAGCATGTGTAACAGTTAAATATGCAGTGGTATTTATTTGAAAATCATTTAGTATAATCACACAAATTCTGTGTTTTATATTTAACAATTCTGTGTTCTTTATTTATAGATTGTTCACTACCTGACAAGGCCGGAGATGAAATATCTGCATACATCATAAGAGTATAATACATTCTGTATAATAGCAGTTAAAATAAGTGCTTCAACATAGTTAACATTGCTGGAGGTATGCACACATATTGATAGATGTCTTGTAATGCACTGTTGAGGAACCTGCGACCCAAGTTTTTCATTCAGTGCAGAACTACACCATAGTTGTGTAGGCCTATATGATATGTCAATAAACCTTAGAACATCTTGAAATCTTGAACGGGATGTGCAAATTAGTCATTATATACAGTCTTTAATTAACTATTAGTAGAGAATAACGAGTAATGAATATACTTTATAGGGATCCTATTAATATCTAATAATAAAAATAATGAAATTCAATAACATGCTTTAACCACCAGGTGTCTCTTTATATCATCTGTGCACCTTTATGGTGTAAATACAGCCTATCTACCAATTGGATCAAATATAAAAGTGAGCCGAATTAGTGTTGATACGGCAAGGAGACGTATTGTGTGAAAAGAAATGTAAGATGTTGTTTAATGGCTGATATATTTATGATCCACGTCACGTTTTCAGTTCCTCATGTTTGTCTTCTCATCAGGGCTATAAATACAGAACTACGGCAGATATGTAATATTTAATGCAGCCGAACCGTGTATTACAATGCCGTTATGTGATGACTTTCAAAGAGAAAAGCAAGCACACTCGGAATAAGGTATTATTTTTTTTTTTTTAAATGTTTTCGGTCTGTTTCCGGTATTTGTTAATGACGATGTGCTGTGAGATGTGAGACTGGAATTGCACAGGGGGGAAATAACGTATCTTTAGATGCGGATTTTGTTAAACTAATATGTTTGCGCTGTGGACCAACACTATACATTGACGGGGAAGGGGGTAGCAATAAAGATAACACCATTAAACAGTTACACAACATAACATAAATAATATCGATAGCAGCGTCCCTAGCAACCACCTTGGTAACAATGAAAACGTTGGACGCAATTTCCTGAAGTAATCTTCGTAATAACTAGCAAACTAAAGATCATGTACATCCACTGCACACATAATCTGAAATAACAACTCATATTTCTCGCATCAAATGACATCAAAACGCATTTTAATGGCCAAACTAACTTTAAAATAGGCATTTCTACTGAGAATAAAACGAATTTCGGCCATGTTTTCTTTTTCTGCAGGGAGAAATGATAGCTGGGGATTCTGGGTAGTGTAGTGTCTTCTGCCATCCTTTACTCCGAAAAAAGATTTGTTTCTCCGAATCGAAGGGGGAAAAATACAAAAGCATTGCACACAATTTAAACCAATCAATGTTGTGTAATTAACAAGGATAATCTGGTGTTTTTTAGTCGATGAGTAGTGCAGATATCACTGTAAAATCAATCGACAGTAAGAGGAATACTTACTTCCGGGTGTACAATTCTCCGCTATCCAATGAGAATGGACGCTCACATTGCCTTTAAGGGCAGTCGACACAAACGAATGCCGTGCTTCCATGAGCGTCCATAGAAGCACATGGACATCCCGGAAAGCTGAAAATGGACGCTAAGGCCCCCCCCCCCTTGCGTTGAAAATGGACGCTAAGGCCCCCCCCCTTGCGTTGAAAATGGACGCTAAGGCCCCCCCCCTTGCGTTGGAAAAAGCCGGCAGGGGACTTGACATAACGTCAACATGGGAGTGAGGATGTGTTGGATATACACCTGAACATCAGCAGGAGAGGACTCTTTAAAGTAGAGACACTACACACTGATATACACCTGAACATCAGCAGGAGAGGACTCCTTAAAGTAGAGACACTACTACGCATAGTCCAGAATTATTTTTGCAAGATATTGTAATATATGTTGGATTTGCTTCAGGTGTGGCAGGAAACACTACCACTTTGTCAGAACCTTCCAATAAATACAGAGGCAGCTTTGTACAAAATATAGGGCAATGTTTATTTTACAACACAGTTAATTGGTAAGAGGAGAGAACAAGAGGAAGCGAGTCCACGGGGCTCCAGAAACCCCCACTAGACTGTGGAGTCCACTTTTAAATACACTTCAGCAGGGCTAGTTTTACTAGCGTTTAACGCGGCACACCACACCAAGAACACGGCATGCAAACACCCTCTGCCGGAGGCACACAACTAGGCAAAATGAACACACACAGTACACACACACTGCAATGACCCAACCAACAATTTAGGGCGAGAGCTCCAATTCGTGGTAGCCTCTCCCCTGCTGCTCTCCTTCCATACACTGTAAAATACTTCTAAAATCAGACATACAACAATAACAATGGGTATACGTTGGCGAGACCCTCCCCCGGGGTCTACGCTTGGGACGCCGTCCAACTCCCCGGGGATCGGCTTCGCTGGACGACGTGAACTGAGTCACTACAGCTGGTGTCCGTGTTGCTTGGGCACCGCCGTGCGTAAGGAGGGATCGCGGCTCGCACTCACTAAAACCCCGGCCCTGACTATCTATAGGAGGTAACAGGCCTCCCGATCCTGACACTCTAACGTCTTTCCTGTCCGGCTGTCTTCGTCGCCGGCAGCTCTATCCGCTGCGAACGACACCCTCCCACCCAAAAGAGTGCCGAGTCACATGTAGCGTCCTCCAATCCCCATTCACAGTTCTCCACTGCCTTTTCTCTCTCCGCTGTCAGTTTCCCTCTGTGAGTTCCTCCGCTGATTAACACACCTGTTTCAGTTCAGTTAATCAGTGCCCATGCAGGCGCATTCACGTCACAATATCACTCAGACTCAACAATCATATTTACAGATGGCTCCAAAGATTCAGAGACAGGGCGTGCAGGGGCAGCAGCTTATATCCCAGTGAGGAATACACATATAGAGAAAAGGGTAACAGACCATGTGTCAGTATACACCACAGAGCTGTTGGCATTGTGTCGTCATTGAAATGGATAGAGGAGAAAGAAATACATAACAGTGTAATTGCATCTGACAGCTTTTCAGCATTATCGAGTATACGATCAGGTAGATCTTCATCTAGAACGGACATAATAAATGAAGTATTTCTAATTTATATAAAATGCAAATCAAAGGCATAGCAACTCGTTTCCTCTGGTTCCTGCTCATGTTGGTGTGGAGGGTAATGAACAGGGGGATATTCTGGCCAAACAAACACTCAGAAGTATGAACATAGACATAGAAGTTCCACTCAGCAAAGCGGAGGTTCAAACATTCATTCAGAAATATGCACAAACAACATGGCAAGATCATTGGGACCTTAGTGATACAGGAAGACATCTTATAACATTCAAAGGTATGTGGGGGATGGAAGGAAGGTGGGTTTAAAAGAAGGGAGGAAAATGTCATTTCTCGGATGAGAATAGGTCATACAGGTCTCAATCATACATTAAGTATAATAGGAAAGCATCCAAACCGGAAAGTGTATACACTGCAGCCAGCCAGGAACTGTTGAGCATGTTTTACTGCTTTGCAGGAAATATAGTACTCAGAGAAATGTGCTTTTCCAGACACTGAAGAAAGCAACATCCATGACTTGTCGCTATCAGGGCTGTTAGGGAAAACATCAGGCAATATATATTGAGAGATTATTACATTTCTAAGAGAAATTGATACATTTAAAATAATCTAGAGTTTTGTTTCTTTGTTTTGTTTATTGTTTTCTGCACTGTCTCTTGTCCACACTCCAGTCCAGTTGGTGGCGGTAATGCACCTACAAGTTGGTTTGCCAACCGCCAATAAACATCGAAAGAAGAAGAAAAAGAAGGAAGTAGATGGGCGTGATTTTAAAGTTCTTTGTAAACCGCCAAAAACCGAGAGGAGGAAGAAGAAGAAGAAGAAGAAGAAGAAGAAGAAGAAGAAGGTTCTCTCTTGTGTTCCTGAGAAAGTGTGTGTGAGCTCCAGCTCTCCTGATCCATCATCTGTGTGTCTGGATAAACCTCTGAACGGACTCTGTGCTCTTTTTTCTGGAGCGTTCACCTCGGACTATAGGAGCTAGCTTAGCATGCTAGCTGGAAACACGTGAGCAACACTAGTCAGATTGAGAGTTTGATGGAGAGAGAAACGGTGTGTTTAACGGAGTCTGCAGGGAAAGGTGATCTAGGAAACATGAGTAAAGTCCAAATGCTGCTGTCGTTGAAGAAGCAGCGACTCCCTGCTGCTGCTTCCGAAGAGATATTTGCTCTGTTTGAACAAACAATAGCAGAGCTCGAGGAGGAGCTGTTTCTTTCCAAAGAGGAGAACAAGAGACTCCAGAAACTCCTGGACGCTGTTTCACAGCCTCAGCTTCGGATTCACAGAGCAGGTCTGTTCCCTTTACTCTTCATTAACACTTCACACTCTCCAGTAACACTTTATTATCACAGTAATAACACTTAGACCCTTTATCAGCAGCTGCAGGTACAGGGGCGGATCTAGACAAATATTCATGGGGTGGCAGGAGATTTGATCCCCTGGCAGAAGTATATGCTGATTTAGTCGCCACTTTATTATCACATTAATAACACTTTAGACCCTTTATCAGCACTTGCTGCAGGTAGCAGATCCTGAAGTAAAAGTACAAACACCACACTGTGAAAATACTCCATTACAAGTTACACACAAAGTATGTAAAGACAAATGTACTTAATTATAATAGTTATAGTTTATCACGGAAGAGCAAACCTACCAAAATAAATATATTTTGAAAAATACATACATTGAATAATATGCCATTTAATGTAGGCTACTGATTTAAATATTAACCATACATGTAGGCACTAGTTGATTAAATGTGACCTAAATTGATCATTTAGTTTTAATGTGCTCATTTATTCACCTTTTTCTTTTTAAATGTGTAAAAAGCAAATAAAAAACACTTTGGATTAATTCAAATTGCGGGAGAATAATTCATTAAAAAATCAATAACATATATGTTCAATAATAAAGTAAACACATCTAAAATGTTACTTGATAAAGAATAAGGGAACTAGACTAGTACAAAGGTCATAAAGTAATTCAAACATTAATATGAATGAATGTAAAATCTCATCAATCAATTATTGCCAACATGTATTTATAATATATTCTGTATATTGTAGTGCCGAGAGACGGGAGTCGGAGGCGGGGCATCAAAGGTACAAGCTAGACTTTTATTTAGCATTAACACAAATGTAAACACTTCAAGCCCGGGAAGCAAGACCGGGGTAAACAGGAAGTCCGGCTAACTCAAATGTCCGTGCGGAACAATACCCCAACCCATAGGTCCGTGGGTGAATAATGTAAATCACCACACAAGCCCCCCCAGAATTCACCCATAGTCAAAACCCTCGCGCCTGGGAGGAGTTACCACCCGACCCCGGCGCATACGGACCGCAGGGTCCGAGGAGGGCAGGGGCACCAACAAGGGCGAGGGCATCCCCACGGGGCGCGGGACATGGGAGGGGGCCCCGACGTGGGGGCAGAGCCAACTTCAACCAGTGTTAATTTTGGCAGCTGTTTTTGATTTAGTCTTAGTCTTTAGACGAAAATGGTTATTAGTTTTAGTCACATTTTAGTCATTTCTATCCTTCATAGTTTTAGTCTAGTTTTAGTCGAGGAAAACTCAAAACGTTTTAGTCGATGAAAAATTACACTTTAGTCAATTTATAGTCAAAAGGTTTTCTCTCTTTAAACCAATTCAGTTAGGCAAATACAGGTTTCTGAAATCGGAATCAATGGGACAGCATCAAGTGTTGAAATTCGTAAAGCAACATTTCACTCTCAACACTTTACTTCTGTAATATCTAGGGATGGGTATCGTTACGTTATTTAGTTTTATCGATACTCCTTATCGATCCGGTACTTTAACCTCTTAAGCCCCACGGACCCGAGCTCGGGTCCGAAAATGCTATATATGTAGCAACAGTGCTATATCTAAAGTGTCATTCATGAAACTATTAATATTCCATACCCATCTGACCGGAGGAAACTTGGCTAACTGACGATACGAAAACATTTTTTTTCGAAAAACAAGTCTCACAAGAAGCCTCAAAATGAGCCCATGGCAAAAACGGGCAATTGCTATTTCTGCTCATAACTCCCAAAAACGATCATTTATCATTCATAATTTCTGCACAACCAACACTTTCTGAAAGCTGAGATTCCACAGATTCCATGGGTATACACCCCATCACTACAGGCACAACATTAACCGAGCTAGCAGCCAGAACATAGCAAGTAAACAATATCAGTTTTCAAATCCATGACAATAATTAGGTCTTACCTTGGCTGTTTTGTGATCAAAAGTGGTGAACAAAGGAATAAAAACGCTGCTCAAGGTTAATCCAATGTCCCGTGTCACTTTAAAATGATTACTGATAATCAATCCTTTCATTTACGGCTGAAGAGTAGGTCCAACGATTAACAGTCCGTTGCTTCAGATGCGGGAGATGCAGTTTACGCATAGCTCCCCCTCCGCAGGCGTAACGTATTTTGAGATAGGCTCTTGCGTAAGTATAAGTAAACGCAGTATAGCTGGTTTACGCACACGCCCACTCTTTTTACGCAGCATAGCATGTCCCGCGGTGACAAGAGAGCAGAGAACGGCAGATCGATCAGCGAAACAGCAGGATTTGTTTTCTTTGTCTTCATTGTAACAATGGCCGCCAGAAAGAAGACTTTTTTTTGTCCGTCGAGGAGGCATTGGACATCGTATTTCAGGACTCGCCGTCGGAAGATAGTGATCTCGTCACGCATACAGGGGACTGTAATGACTCTGATTATGAACCGGAAAGGTATGTAATCTCTGTTTGTATCTATTACTTATTTGGTGTAAGAGTATTCATCTGTTTTTACCTTTTTTTTTAATTTGGTGTAAGAGTGTATTCATCTATAGTAATTTCACACACGTGACAATAACACGACGGCATCCATCTTGTGATATAATGTTCTTTCACACACTCAACAACAACCAAAGAAGATGGATGCCGTTTCTTGTTCTTGTTGAAATAAACAAGAAATATACATGTTGAATTTAACACGGTATTACATTTCATTTAGCTGACGCTTTTATCCAAAGCGATTTACAATTATTACTTATATTATATATAAATATATGACAGACGGAATGTTATTAAATATTGAAAAGATTATATGAACCCTGTCTCGCATAATTTACACAGTATACATTTTGAGTGATATAATGTTATTTCACACACTCAAAATTGATGTTCTGCTGTTGTTGTAGAGAAATTATTTCTGATTTGAGTTACATTTTTGAAAGTACAAGCCAGAGAATTAATCAATTTGTTTTTTCCACATTTTCACAGTGAGGAAGGCGATGATGATATGGCTTCTGGATGCCCGAGTATTATGGGGAAGATGCCACCAAGGTCAGGAGGTACTGCAGGAGGTGCTCTGATGCTGGCAACAGAAGGGTGAAGACACCTGTGTACTGCAGGAAGTGGCAGGTCCCTCTGTGCAATTTTTTTTTAAATAAATCTGCTCCAGTTGGAATCAAATGTTTCCTTATTTTTATTGTGCAGGTAATATGCATCATGTAAAGAGGGAACTTCCCACACACACACCCACACACACACTTAATTTCTTTTTACAATATATATATATTTTTTTATGGAATGAATACCTATATTGATAATTAAATGTTATACAATGATTTTTACAGTCTGGTACCTGAATAAGGTTAAATGGCACTGATGGAACTAAATGTACCCAAATGTGCCCAAAGCTTAGTCCGCTTGGACTTTTCTTTGCTAAATCTCTCTAAAAAGGTCAATTCTCACTTGTTTTGCCGCAATCTTGATACAGGGTACTTATTATATGTTATACTTTGGATTCCTAAAGCTTTGAGGCTACTAACCCATCATTCAAGGGTGGTTTTCACTATAAGTAATGGTTTTTATTTGGGCGGAGACGAGAATTTACACTTTTTGACTATGTTCCATCTGGATTTACTCTGACACTGAAACATCTTTATTGATTCTGACACTTCTACATCCAACTCACGGATGTAACCTTGCTTTGATAAAATAAATTATTCATATAACCCTTTTAGAAGTTAAGTTATAGTCCTTTGTTTTGGGCATGTCATTTTCTAGCCTGAAACCTGAAAAACAGGCTTGGGGCTTAAGAGGTTAACGGTATTCTTGTATTTACTTTTTGTTATTTTTTAAAGCGAAAAACTAACATTGTTAACCGAATTAATTGCTTTTTTAAATGTGAAATAAATGAAATATATATAATTATGTTATTATATTGTACTGTACTTGAGTAAAATGTTGAGGTACTTTTACTGGAGTATTTAAATGTTTTGCAACTGTGTACTTCTACTCCACTACAGTTCAGAGCTACATGGTGTACTTTTTCTCCACTACATGTATTTAATACCGTTAGTTACTTTACAAATCTGGATGAATGATGTGAAATATAACCAAGTGTTAAATCAGACTGTAGTTCCACCTGGAGTAAATCCACAAGCTACCCTGCAGTAGCCATTCCAACGAGCTGCACCTTTACCATCTTTGAGAACACTTTAATGATCAATCATTATAAAACATATCATATATATTATTCTAAAATGGAGAAAACGAGTTAAGGATGTCAAATTGTGCATTTCTCCGATTGAATATGGCCGGCTGTTTGGACAGACTACTCTACTCGTGTCAACGCGCTAACGCGAAAACACTAATGGCAAACGAGCTTTGTCCACATCGAGCCTTGTAGAGTATCTCTATACTTTTGAACGCTCCGTCCCTGGCAGATCTCTGTGTGCCGCTGCAGCGTGTCTGTTAGGCCCCGCCGCACACAGAGAGACACAGGGAGATCGCTCTTCTGGGGTGAAGAGAGCAGAAATAATGATATTGCAAGTTAGAAACGTAAGATGCATTTTGACAGACAAGACGGACGGGACGAATTGGGGGGAAATACCCTGCATTTTGAATGTCCGATAGTCCACCATTAACACCTTAGTCCGGTCTCGTCAACGAAAACTAAATATACATTTCGCCAAAGTCTTCGTTATCAAGAAACTATTTTTAGCTCGCCATCGTCTCGTCTTAGTCATGTAAAAAAGGTTGTTGACGAACATTTTTTGTCATAGTTTTCGTTAACGAAATTAACACTGACTCCAACGGCCTTGAAACGTCCATGTGAGCAGACTTAATCCAATCGACGGACACAGTCTCAGGCCTGCCACCAACGTCCACCACCAGGCATCTTGTGCTGCGACGTGGGGACAGGCGTGAATGTCCCGGCTTATCCACCCAGTTGCTGTCTGTCGAGCCGGCACGCAGTGACGCCTTCATGGATCGGTGCAGCTTGACCCCCAAACCCACAGCAACCACGTTCCAGGTGAACTGAGAACCGAGGTAAGCCGAGGTCCCGAAGGGTGCCACCCACGTGCCGATGAAAGCGTGGGCGACGTCGGAAGCCGACGTCCTGTCCACCATCGTAAACAGGTAGGTAAAACCATGAGAGGGGGGAAGCGGACCTACGATGTCGACATTGACATGGTCAAACCTCCTCTCAGGAACTGCAAAAAGTTCAAAGGGTGCCCTAGTATGGCGGTGGACCTTAGCCCGTTGACAGGCCACGCATGAGTTGACCCAGGACCTCACGTCCTTCTTAAGCCCCTGCCACACCAACTTCAGCGACACCAACTTCACGGACGGTTTCCTACCGGGGTGGGAAAAATTGTGAACCGCCTCAAAAACTGGTCGGCGCCAGTCCGCAGGGACTAGCGGTCGAGGCTGGCCTGTGGAGATGTCACACCACAGCTTCGCGCCCGAGTCACCAACCGTGACCTCCTCCAGGCGTAATCCCGTGATCGAGACCTTGAGGGTCTGGACCCCGTGGTCAGAGGCCTGGCCAGCGCCCATGCGGAGGTAATCGAAGCCCAGCTGCACAGCTCCGATGACCGCTCTGAAGAGGCAGTCTGCGAACCACGTTAGCCTTGCCAGCGATAGCTCGGCCACTTTGGACATGCAGAAAGTAAGTGGCTTGTGATCCACAAACGCCGCAAACTCCCGGCCTTCCAGCAGGAAACGGAAGTGGCGAACCGTCAAATAGAGACCAAGGAGTTCCTTGTCAAAAGCGCTATACTTGTGCTCCCTGGGAGTCAACTGGTGGCTGAAAAAGGCGAGCGGTTGCCAGGCGCCGTTGACCCATTGTTCATGCACCGCGCCCACAGCGTAGTCAGACCGGTCGGTGGTGATAGCGATGGGGGGCCTTGTGCGACAGGTGAGCCAACATGGCGGCTTCGCTCAGGGCGGCTTCGATGGCATCGAAAGTGGCCTCCCTTTCAGCCGTCTTGACTTTTTCAGGGACTTGACCTTGAGGGCCTCGTACAGCGGGCGCATGGTGTGGGCCGCCCGGCGGATGAACCAGTGATAAAACGTCACCATCCCGAGGAACTCTCGGAGCGCCCGAGCTGTAGGCGGTTGCGGAAAGGCGGACACGGCCTCCACTTTCGACGGGAGGGGGACGGCTCCATCCTTGCTGATGAGATGCCCGAGGAAATGGATGGAGGACAACCCGGTGCTCTTCAGAGGAGGAGCTGGCAACAAGGATGTCGTCTAAATAGATGAAGATGAATGGCATGTCTCTGAGCGCTGAATCCATCAGCCACTGAAAGGACTGAGCTGCGTTCTTAAGTCCAAACGGCATACACAGGAACTCGAAAAGCCCGAACGAACACCCCAGTCCTCACCGCAGCTAAGGTGGTTGTCGACCCTCCGCTTCGCGTCGGGCCGAACCACACCCCTAAGCTGTGATATAATGAGCATATACCACGGCCTGTCGTGAGCTATTGCTTAAATATACACAGAATATATATTCTGAGAGAGATATACATACGGAGCCCTGGAATGTTCATAGAGAGAAAAATAAATAAAACGAGGCCACGTTTTATTAATTTGTGTGCACAATATACTTTCTCGTTCGCACAAGGAACTGCCCGAATATCACGCCATATTATTAGTTGTGTGTGTGTATTCTGGTGCACTCCGGCAGGACTGTAGCACTACATCGAGATTAAGATGAAACACATTTCTTTCACTTGGGAATACACATATAACTATGGAGAACCAGTTGTGTGTAAATTACGGTTCTTGGTCATTTGAAAACAAATGCCGGTGTCGGACGCACACATACACACCGAACACAGACAGAGAGCTGAGCACAAACACACACACACACATCATCCGCCCTGGTGACCGGACATCTCCTTCATAAAACAAGTATTAGGGGGAATAATCGAGCAGTTCGATAGAGGTGTGTGTGGTTAAACGTAGCAGCCTCGATCTCTATCCAGCTGTTCTAATGAAGGGAAACGCAGTGAAGTAACCAGTAAAAGGCACAGCTCCTTGCAGCTGGTGCTGCTCTTCTCAGATTCTGCTGAGTTACACGTTACTGCCAGTTCAACAGACCCTGGATATGTTTGAGTTACCCGGCTTAACTAACCCTAACAAACGCGATCTTGCTAAGCGGTCCTACGAAGCTGGTTATCAACTCAGTAAATCAACCAGGATTTCTCTGTCCGGCTGAGAGCGCGCTCACGTGAAAGGGACGGGGTTAGCAACATTTGACCAATCACAAACATGGAGAAGCGTGCTGACAGCGCAGCGTCATACTTCATGAAAGAATAGTAAATGGCAAATCCTGCTTCGTAGTGCAGGCCACTGGTGCCGAGATTTCATAAAGTGAAGGAGGTTTTCCTTCTATACAACAGCTGTGGGCAGCATATACTGTGAGAGTCACGGACAGGAATTCATAGATCAAAGTAGACTGGTTTACAGACTCTTCTGTTTTGTGAATCCGGTGCTTAAACAAATGGCTCTAAACCCCTGGCCAAAATGTCCCTAAATGAAGTCCGAGTTTCAAATATATCTCAAATAATGTATGCATTGCCATTTCTCCACATAAACATAACAGTCTGCAATTAAACGGTTGTCTACTCTGTGCTCCATTTCCTACTTGGCGCACCGGTAAGTTTCTCGTGCAAACTCTGTGGTTGGAAGTCCATATTTGACATACCTGAAGATACACATTTTTTTTTATTTGGCTTATATAAACCTTCCCACACCAGTGTTGCCTTCACCTTTTTTTAAGACTTAAGAACACTAAAAAGCAACTTCGCCGTCATTTACTTTAAACAATTTATTGATATACTTTACCTGTTGCAAACTTTTAAGTTAACTGAAAATTGAAACTAATAAAATGCATCAATAAAATGATTGTGAATTAATGGCTCATAAACAAAAGGCCCTTTTGGAGATAAAATGTAACTTAAATATGCACTTACAAAAAAATTCTAAATAATAATTACCTATACATTCTCATGTTCTGTCACAGATATATCTGTGGATCCATCTCCCATCAGTGAAACATCTTGAAGTCTTGAGGTCTTCAGAAACTCTGTCCTTCTCGACTTCTGCAATGGCCTGCACAAATGCCTTGCACCCCTTGTCGTTCCGGTACTGTGTCTGCATTTTAATGCCATTCTTCTCTTGATGTTCGATGAGGCCCTCAAGCGATCGGAAAGGCAGCTTTTGTTTGGTGACATAAAACGCTGTGTTGAACATGGGTTTCAGTTGGTCGTCCATATTTTCTGCCTGCTTCTTGAGAGCCACAAACATTGGCCCTGTGCCTTTCTCTGTGACCTCTTTCCTTTGAATGCAGAGAAGGTGATATTTGCTGGACTCGTGTGACTGAACTGTCTCAATGCGTTTTGACCCTGTGACACCCTCGTACAGTTTACTGTTGTGGTCAGCAATGGATGGATATTCTCTGCAGACCTCACAGAACATGATGTCGTCCACACATCTTACCCACGGAAACTGGGTTTTCCATGTCTCAATAAATGTTCTTTTCCTCTTGGGTGTCAGGGCGTTATGGAATACTAAATAAATAAGTCATTGGATACCTTACCGTTACTGCGCTCATAAAGAATGATAAGAATAAGAATAATGCGTATTGAACTTGTTTCATTAATTAGTGAGTTTATTTAAGTTAGAGGCCCTATTTTATCAGTATGTCTGGACTGCACAGCAGTTACAAAGGTCAAACTACATTAGAATAGAATTGTCCCCATTTTGTCTTTAATAGTTACTAACATTAGATATTTTAATGAGATATGGACCGCAAAACAAAGAATTTCCCTGGTTTTCATTTTTAAAATCAAGTCACCGAATGCAAGTCACCATAGCTTATTTTGTTATGAGATGTGAATTACTGTTCAATTTAGTGTAATAATTGTTTGGTTTCTTTTACATTAAAAACAAGTTACAATTTTCAAAAGGTCTTATGTTTTTTTTGGGGGGGAGGCCCTTTTTCCATTTTAGAGCAATAGCCCCTCCAAATGTCTGTGCACGTCCCTGGCCCTGGTGTAGTGTATCTGTGAACAATCCCAAATACAATTCATTGTTTACATTGCGGCTAGTGCTACACCAGAAAAAAAAAAAACGTTGTTGTGACAATTCAGCACTCACAGTAGGAAAGACTAAAACAGAGAGGAATCAATAAAACACAAACACAGATATAGTTGATTAATTATTATTTCGTTTTACAACAATCAATAATAATGAGGAAACATTAACTTGCACACAAGCAGTCAATAGTGGTAATGCTCCAATGAGTACAAGTCTTTCACATCACATATAGCTGTAATGAACGCACACACACTTTCCCTTACATTAGCCAACACACCCACATATGTTCCAGATGTCGAAAGGTCATTATTTTGTGACCTCTTTAGGTGTACTTCATACCCTGTCAGGATATGCACCCCCTAACTAACAACACTTAACTGTATTATCCTGAGGAGGGCCTCTTTGCACTTCCACTCACCCCTAATAATTGCGGAAGAGAGGATGGGCCTCTCTTCTCTGGAAACTGTAATTCAATGACATACCTAATTATATTTACTAGGTCCAAGACTGATTTAACAGTGGGTTTCCTGTTTCCTGCAGATGTCCAGCAGCTGGTGGTGGTTAAAGAAGACCCTCTTCCTGACCAGCAGGAGTGGAGCACCAGTGTGGACCAGCAGGACCCAGAGCCCCCCCCACACATTAAGCAGGAACAGGAGGAACTCAGGATCAGTCAGGAGGGAGAGCAGCTTCAGGAGCTGGAGGAGGCTAATATCACAAAGTCCACTTACACTCCTGACCCTGTGAAGAGTGAAGATAATGAAGAGAAACCTCAGTCCTCACAGCCTCATCAAAGACAAACTGAACACATGGAAACAGAAGCTGATGGAGATGACTGTCGAGGACCAGAACCAGCCAGGAACTCAGATCCAGAGAGCAGTTTACAACCAAAGACTGAGGACCACACTGGAGCCTCTTCTGAAGACACTGATGACTCTTCTGAACCTGACGCTGAACACAGTGCTGATTGGAAGGAGACCAGAGAACCTGCCTCAGGCTCAAACTCACTGAAAAATAGACAAGAATCTTTCAGTGATCCCCGACGTAGTGCTGAAAAGAAACCATTCAACTGCTCAGTCTGTCAGAAAGCTTTTAGATATAGAAAAGATCTAAATCGACACATGAGAATCCACACAGGAGAGAAACCCTTTCCCTGCTCAATTTGTGAGAAAGATTTTTCACAGAATATACATTTAAAGACACACATGATATTCCACACAGGAGAGAAACCATTCAAATGCTCAGTTTGTGAGAGAGCTTTTTCACTGTATATACATTTAAAGACACACTTGAGAATCCACACAGGAGAGAAACCATTCAAATGCTTAGTTTGTGAGAAAGCTTTTTCACAGAGTGGAACTTTAAAGGAACACATGAGAGTCCACACAGGAGAGATACCACACAGCTGCTCAGTCTGTAAGAAAGCTTTTTCACAGAGTGGAAATTTAAAGGAACACATGAGAGTCCACACAGGAGAGAAACCATTCAAATGCTCAGTCTGTAAGAAAGATTTTTCACACAGTGGAAGTTTAAAGACACACATGAGAGTCCACACAGGAGAGAAAGCACACAGCTGCTCAGTCTGTAATAAAGCTTTTTCACACAGTGGAAGTTTAAAGGAACACATGACAGTCCACACAGGAGAGAAAGCACACAGCTGCTCAGTCTGTCAGAAAGCTTTTTCACACAGTGGAAGTTTAAAGAAACACATGAGAGTCCACACAGGTGCGAGACCATTCAAATGCTCAGTCTGTAAGAAAACTTTTTCACTGAGTGGAAGTTTAAACAAACACATGACAGTCCACACAGGAGAGAAAGCACACATCTGCTCAGTCTGTAATAAAGCTTTTTCACACAGTGGAAATTTAAAGGAACACATGACAGTCCACACAGGAGAGAAAGCACACAGCTGCTCAGTCTGTCAGAAAGCTTTTTCACAGAGTGGAAGTTTAAAGACACACATGAGAGTCCACACAGGAGAGAAACCATTCAAATGCTCAGTCTGTAAGAAAAATTTTTCCGTGAAAATTAATTTAAAGACACACATGAGAGTCCACACAGGAGAAGAAATATACAGCTGCAATGTTTGTGACAAAAGATTTAAATGGCGTGGTCGTTTCCATAGGCACAAGTGTGTTGGTCGTCAGTCCTCACAGCTTAATGAAATTCAAACTGAGGATAACGGAGAGGCAGAGCCTCCAATCAGCAGCTCAGCTGAACACATGGAAACAGAAGCTGATGGAGAGGACTATGAATAAGTCTTGACAGTTCACACGTGAGAGAAATCTGTCTGACTGGATTAACATTGTTGTACAACATCCATATAGAGAGGCGAAGTCCCTCCCTTTCCGGGAGCCTCCATGGGACCCCGGAAGCGTAAAATTATACATTGAAGTCAATGGAGAGAGAAAGGTTATCTTTTGATCCCGTTTGAATTGTGCCACGAATGACACATATGATGTTTGTCAATTTAAAAGAATATTTTGCAAGTCAAAAAAATAAAAATGTGTCGTAAAACTGTGAAGTTACACATTTTTTTGTGTGAAACCGCTCGGTGAACTACAGGTCTCTCGTTCTACACCCAGCATATGCTCCCTGTGTTGGCCAGTAGAGAGGAGGACATTTAAATAAACATACTCTTAACACCCTCAGACTCTGCGTTGTGTTTCGTATGTGTGATGGGGTGTTATGCAGAGGGGAGGAAAACAGGACACAGCAGATTGGGATTGTGGTGGAGATGCTGAGCAGTTATTTAATTGTTGCATGTAATTATTATTATACTGCGTGCTTCTTAGTTATTCCATCTTTTGCTGTAACATGGATCTGTATGTAACTCTACATTCACTTGTTATCTACCACACTCCTACATCACACACCATCATTATACATGATGGTGTGTATAGGATATATATATTTGTATACATTACATATCTGTAAATTGTATAATTTTATTTAAACGTCTTTTTGATCTCTCTGTCTATAAACATAAACTGAGTAAGATTGACAATAAAGTTGACTTTGAAAAATATATATATTCTTTATGAAAATAGTTGACTGTTGGCGAAATGAATCCAAATTAAACGTTGGAATGAACTACAACTACGCCTTTAAATCTCGACGGACTGTTTTTCAGTGGGATGGCAAGTTCCTATCTTTAAACATTTATTAGTTTTTTCTCAACAGATTTGATTTTCTGAAGTTAATTTAACTTTGCCGACCATGTAAGGTCATTATTAAAAAGGTACAATCAATTTGTTTAGGGTTGAATAAAATAATGATACATTTCATTTGGATAATTTACTGACAGAATAAGAAACTCAATGATGCTCTACTCACCTGTTCCCTTTTTATAAAGTGAAACAGTTGAAACGATAGATTTTAGTAAACTTAAAAACAACCTTCTCCAAAAGCTATCAAGGAATATACCGAATACTTGTTTTAGAACTTTATTACATATTTTTATATAAATAGTTTGAATGATCCATAATTGACAGAAGCTTGTGTTTACACTGACCTGTTACTCATATATTAATGTCTTTGTAACTTCTGTAAACCACGACCTCACTAATTTCTTTCATTCATCACGGTTCAGTAAACTAAGTGACACATGAACCAGTTTAATCATTATAATAACGTAGGATTGCAACTCTTTGAAACTGTAGGTGGCTCTTAAAAGAGCCGTTGTGTTTGGGTGTGCTGGTCTCAGGTCAGTCTAAGGCCTCTCTCCGTGGATGCGGCGGGCCAGCTGGATGTCCTTAGGCATGATGGCGACCCTCTTTGCTTGGTTCATCTTACTGGGGGGGCAGCTACATGGATGTCGGTGCAGTCCACAGTCATTGTGCAGTTGAAGGCAGAATGGATGAAGGCAGAATGAATTTATTATTGACTCCGAATGAAGCACAACTTCATGTCATACAATACATTGACTTTATTTGTAATTGTGTAAAAAAATAAAGCATTGATTAGCAAGCAGGACCTGCAGGAACAGAGCATGGTGATGGATGGAGCTGGGAAGAGAGAAGAATAAAGAAAACAGATCAACTTTATTATCGGATATTAAAAATTCAATTTCAAAACAAGTTGCCGCTCCGACAGTATGTAAAGATGATTTCACTTGACCTATGCAAAATATCACACTCAATACATGTGTGTCTCTGGGGGGTGCATTGTGCCTTTGATGTATATAAATAATATACCATAACCAAATACTATTACGTACAGTGGAAATCAGGTTGCCAGAGCAGGTCAGTGTGCATGTTCCTCAGGGTCTCAGCAGTTACAGGTGAGGGAAAGGAAATAAAAGAGAAAAAGGTCAGTAACAACGCTTTAAAGTAACAAGACTTTGAATAATTATCTCTTTTAATAATGTTCTATCAGTAATCACTCAACTACTGTCTTTCCAACAAACAGATTGACTCACTATCATCACAATGAAACACGTCCAGAAGAATGGACCACAGATGGAAATGAGCTATTAGCTATAATCTGGCATATTGCATCTCTTCTCTTTGCTGAGATTAATGTTTTTGTATGCATGGTCCTTCTATAAATAAATAAATAAATGTCATGCAAAGCTGCCTGCCTGCCTTCCTTCGACTCTCCCTGAACTGCCTGATCTTTTAATGTTCAATGTTAACCATTTGAGCAGATAGCATTAAGTAGAAAAGATCGCAGATGCTAATGTGTCGTTAGCCTACCTCCCGCCCCCTTAGCACCTGGTGGAGGGGGCGATAGGCTCCTCTTCAAATGTTTCACAAAATACTTACCATCATGACTACTCTTACTGTTTAACATTTGGGTTTACTTCATGTTAAGGCTAATACAAATGGCAAGGCTAAGTAATGTGATGCTAACTAACGTGCTCGCTACTAGCTATGTAGCTAGCTTGACTATGTTCCATGCACAACATGTGTATTACCTGATATGTCTGATCCAACGACTCCTGGTCCTTTCATCAGACGGGAAGCGATAGAACGAGCAAGTGGTATGATCACTTGTGTGATTACAACCTGGTACAAAGCACACAGACATCTTGTAAAAGTGAATTTATTTTTAGCAATCTCTTATTTATTGGAGGGAATAAATCAGTTATGAGATCTTCTTCTTCTTCGCTTTAATTACGAGTCGCAACCACTTGGAGCATTATCGCCTGTGACATCACTTACGCGAGCCAGAATGGGATTTGGGATTTGTAGTCTTTGTAGTCGCGTATTTTTCATAGTCTTATATTTCAACAGTTTTACGACAAAATGTGACTTTTTTGACATGGAACTTATAGTTTAAGATTGACAAACATCATATGTGTAGTTCGTGGCACAATTCAAACGGGATCAAAAGATACGTTTTCTCTCTCCATTGAATTCAATGTAAATTGTTCGCTTCCGGGGTCCCATGGGCCGGAAGTAGATGGGCGTGACTTCGCCTCTCTATAAGACTTAAATGAACTCCATCTTTATCAACATTAGTGGACAATATGTTTAATGTTTTTGTCATTCTGATGTATACGTTAACCACTGACTGTTGATGAACCATTTTATTTGGATTGAGGGCTCCAAGTTTCCATATAGAGATATAGGATGATTTAATGTATTGTTCTTTAAATGTGTTGTATCATTGCTATCCTGTTAATGAGCCCTGTTTTACATAAATGTACCTGTTATCGGAGTGTTTTTGCTTCTGTAACTGTAAGGGAATACATTTTACTATTTTGTATCCTGATGACCTAATGCCGTTACATGTAATACGTTACTCCCTAAGCCTGTTTTCACCCATCTGCAACCGATTCGCTAATAATCACAAATGTTCATTTCTTTGATCCCTTGATTCCACTATTTCTTATTTAATAATCGTTACATCTCCTCAGGACCAAGTTCCCGTGTCCTGCCTTTCACCTGCTGATCACCCACTGCTCATTTAAGGTGGACTGACCTTTACAATGGACCAGCTTGTCTTAGTGTCTTAATGCCAACGTTTTGTAAAATGACGCTAGACCAATAACCTGCTGTTGGGCTGTGTGCTCTCTGCAGGACGGTGTCTGTACTCAAAGATTGTTTATGGTATGAGAGCTTCACTCTGTTTTTGTTGTCCAAACGACACCAACGGAGCGATACATCTTCTTTCCAGCAGATGGCATAAATGTTACATCATCCACATATTAATGATTCAAAACAGCAATGTGTAAAATATGGCTGGTAATTGACTCACAATTTCCACAGAATGTGAAGAGGTTACAGTCTTGCGGTGTTGATTTTTGTTGTCGTAAGAGATAATAGGGATTGTTGCAGAAAATAACC
The DNA here is from genome assembly GCF_902827115.2 of Pseudochaenichthys georgianus. NCBI lineage: Eukaryota > Metazoa > Chordata > Actinopteri > Perciformes > Channichthyidae > Pseudochaenichthys > Pseudochaenichthys georgianus. Next base: position 2,405,383 of record NC_047512.1, on the reverse strand, counting down.
AGAAGATAGTCTGGATAGAGCCTTCAAAGAACCAGAAAGGGTTTTGAAGATTATAAGGGATGTAGAAAGAATACAAATATTACAAATTATTATACGTTTTGCAGTGTTAACATCTAAATACCAAATGTAAAAGTACTCATTTATTAATAAATCATAATAATCATAGTTATAATTATGTATTTATCAATTTGTTCATCACCTTAATATTTAAGCTGATAAAGTTGGAGCTATTTTTAATAACATTATTGGCTATGCTGCTTGTAGTATTTTTGTTTGTTGGAATACGATTTAAGTTGATAATTTAGTTGATTTTATTTTGTACAAAAATCTGAATCTGTAAAATAAGCTTTAAAATAAAAATGGTGCCTCAAAAGGTTCCATATTTTCATCTGAGATATAATGTTGAGGTGTTAAGTAGCAGAAAACAATTGTATAATTAACAATTAGGTATAGTATAAGTTCCTCGAGTAAATAATACAGCAATTGAAGTGTGTACATGTAGAAGAATATACCATGAATCGTCCCACAGAGGGAAAATGTACATTCTGCATTTCACCTATCCTAGTGTTAGGAGCTGTGGGCTGCCATATGTACTGCCCGGGTATCAGTGTCGTCAAAGGTGCCTTGCTCAGGGATACATCGGTTGCACTTGGTCTTTCGGGGACTCGTACCGGTGACCTTCCGTTTCCCAAGCCAAGTCCCTATGGACTTCGGTGCTGGACGAAGTATTCCTGGATCACATCAGTTACCATTAGCCGCGTTCACACATACTTTGTACTTAGTGCCGGCACTTAGTGCCCCGGCACTTATTACCCCAGGGCACTAAGTACCAATCGCGTTCACACCGGAGTACTTTTCCCTGAGGGAAGATTACGCAAACGAGCCGCTCAGGCCGCGGTCTCTGTCCTGGAGGTAGCACAATTCGAAAAAACGGCAGAGTGCCAACGGAGAAGCGGAGAGAACGGGCACGAAAAAGCTCAACCTGTTGGCGCTTCGGGGCAAAGCCCCGGACACTTGTCCACTTCTCCGTTGCAACTTACAATGGAGAGGGGAAACCAAGCTTCCCCTTCTCCGTCAAAAAAATGCATTCATCCATTTCAGACTACTGTCTGCACAAAATCGGAAACCCGGTTTTTGAGAGGACTCAGAAAAAAAACGAGTGTCTGATTTCATGGAGGAGGGGCTGAGAACAGCGATACCTCTTCTTCAGGGCCGGTTGATACTCCCGACGAGGGGGCAGGGGCCGTGGACTCAACCTGTTTTCCCCGGTGCACCGTACAAGTTTGACGGCTAATATGGTCCCCGGGCCCCCGCGAATCATGTTTTCATTATGTAGACTGTGTATACTGTTTTCGTAAAAATCATGTGATAATTAAATAAATAATAAAACATGAATATAACCTTGAAGGTTCCCAGGGGCAGATACAGTGCCAGGTATCAGACTATTTAAACAATGCTTACCCAGGATTCAGACACCTTCCCTGGCTTTTATGTGGTGATGCGCCCTGGAGGTATCAGACTATTTTAAACAAATTTTCCCCGCCTTTCAAACACTTATTCCTGGGTTTTAGCCTGTCATTTTGCACGATATCATTTAACATTGACCCTCTCCTGAAAATGCACATATTCTGTGCATTTCCAGGAGAGGTTCAATGTTAAATAACCGTCCAATAAATATATTTTGTCAGATCAGATTACACTTTCACACTAAACAAAATTAATTAATTGATATTTTCAGATAATAAGATATTTCTAATATGATAACAGATTTTATTTTATTTATTTATTTATAGAAGGACCATGCATACAAAACATTAATCTCAGCTAAGAGAATAGATGCAATATGCCAGATTATAGCTAATAGCTCATTTCCATCTGTGGTCCTCAGACAGGTTCATAACAATCAATAAACGAATAATAACATTGCATGATCTCTATCAGTCAAACAATTTTAAAACCTGATTTAAGTACAGCTCAATACATTAATACATAGTACACTTGAAATATACTTACATGATCATGGTCACTCAAATAATTACAAAGCCTGATTTAAATTCAGGTTACGAACATAATACTTAGTGCACTTCTAATACACTTCAATAAAATATCTAAGATATAGTATGAAAATACAGTTCAAATTAAATAAAGTCGGATTACAGTGTAATTAATGTTGGCATGACTGGTTGCTTAATATCATTTTTTTTGCACCATAGGAAAACGAGTTAAAATCATTACAGGTGTTAAGTTCAACTGTAAGCGTATTCCAGTGCTTGATGGCCGTAAACGAAAATGCTGATCGTCCAAAAGCAGTGCGCCTCAGAGGGATGGTTAGATCTGCATTTGATGCAGATCTGGAGTTTCTGCAACTCTGCTCACGGCGAAACTGAAAAAAGCCCCTCAACGGTGGTGTTGTAGAATTGTGAATGATTCTGAATACCAATCGAACTCGGGAAAGTAGAACAAGACTATCAAAACTGAACAGTTTGTATTTGGACAGTATATTGCAATCATGGTGTTTAATAGATAATGTTAATATCCTTAATTGTCCAGCAATCAGGCTTAACAACATGACTCTTCAATGTATTACCCATGCACAGACAGACCTAAAATAATGTTTCAAGTTTTAAGAGTGTGTGATCCTTCCTTTCCAGGTTTTTACAAAAGTCTTTGTAAAAATGTTCACATTTTGAACATTTTGAGAATTGTTTAATTTTTCCCTTCAGATTTTGAAATGACATAATGATTGATAGTTGAAGTAATGTAATTATGTTATCATGCCATAGTCTTTTGATTTAATATGTAATGAAGTGCATTTAAAGGTGGGGTAGGTACGTTTGAGAAACCGGCTCGAGATCGCTAGAATTTGAAAATACACAACCGGAGAAAATCTGCCACTTCCTTATAGAGCCCCTCCTCCAACACACACGAACGCGCACATGACCAATGAGGGCACGAGATCAGTTTGTGCCCCGATGGAAGGCTGACAGGTAGGTAGGCCATCAGCCGGCTAAACGGATTGGTTGTACTTTTTACAGTATTACGGCTTCTACAGATGACATTTTTTTATGGATTTTTTGTCAAAGCACTTCAGATATTCATTGCTATCGGGATGTTAAGAGCATTCCATGGAATATAACAAAAAGTGTATCTCGAGCCGGTTTCTGAAACTTACCTACCCCACCTTTAAATGTAATCCTAAATTGAAGACACTGCAATTTTGCAGATTACAGATTGATCAAATCACCAGTGTGAATTGTATACCTTAGCTGGATCTCTTATGGTCCTGAGTTTAAAAATGCTTTTGACTGGTGAATGCCTTGAAGTAAATCTTTAAACTGCAAGCTGGTTTTGACTTTAATGTTTGATAAGTGAGATTAAGTAATGGTTACATGTTAAAACATATCATTTTAAAATAGATGTTTTTGCTATTATGCATCTGTGTGTTCATTATTGTGCTTTTGACAAAAGATGATCCAAACATTGATGAGAGATGATTTTTCTATTATGATTGGCTGTATCAATCATTGTTATTGAATGTTTCAATCTTATTCTACTTTGTGAAGTAATTGATGTACGGTGAAACGACACTCAAATCTGAAGACGCCTATCGACTTAAGTATTGACCAAATTATTATTAGACTAATGTTTTAAAGTTATCAATAAATGATAAAAAAAGAGTGAAACTGTTAGAGAATAATTCTCCTTTACTCCTAAGATATTTAACCTTTTTGCCCTTTGACATTTATGACCAACCCTGACTCTGTTATCTTAAGGAATGTGCTGCTGCAGTCATATGTTGATATTTCCAGTTTATGACCGGTCAACTCTCGGTCACAATGGTTTATGGTTGTGAGAACGCTGGAACATTTCCTTCTCGGTGTTTGTGGACTCCAAGGTGTAATCTTCGAGGCCATGAGGGTCAGTTGTTGATTACTCTCTGTGAATTAGTTAAAAGGTCTAGCGAGAGAGAGGCGTGGCAGAATTGACGTGGCAACTCTCCCGGGCAGTCAGAACCTCTGGCTGCTGTGACTTGTGATATAAATCCTCCGGCCCATACTTGTAATAAACCATCAGTGTTTGACATCAAAGCTCCAACTCTCCTCGTGTCTCTCTGAGTCCTGACTCGCCATTGCTACAGAAGTTTCCCTTACAACACACATATATTCTCATTTTACATACATACATTTTCACTCTCACACACGTATATATTTACACTCACACATTCATACATTTTTCTCTCATATTATCATATTTCAATGGACACATTCATATATTGTCACTCACACATTCATGAATTTTGTCCTCATATTCATATATTTTAATGCTCATATTTATACATTTTGCTCTCATGCACATTCCTTCAATGTTCACAATTAATATTATAAATAATATATGCAGGTCTGAAAACAATAAATGTATGCAAGAGAAGAATGTATGTATGTCTGAAGACGATATATGTATGCAAGAGAAAAATGCATGTGTGTGTGAGAGAAAGTATAGTGGAAACGGAAGGAGTATGGTTGAAACGGAAGGCAGGTCATTATCGCGCTGTGATTGGCTCAAAAGGTCGAGCGGGGCGGGCTCATGTTCAGAAATTCTGATTCAAGTCACATACCTGCCAACCCTACTGATTTGGGCAGTAGTCTAATGCTTTTGACATGTTTCTACAGCCTACCGACTTAGCTGGCTTTCCCTACTGATTTTCAATCGTCCCAAACTATAACAAATACAAATTACACTCCATAGACACTGGACTCGACTTTTGGTGGACACCGTTTGCAGCGTGTCTGTGATCGCATCATACAAACAGTCCTCTGTGTTTCTGAAAGAGAAACAACGTGCAGACCGGGGGTAACGCTGCGGGAAAGGCAGCGTTACCCCCGACGAGGCATTTGAGTCCTGCAGGATTTCCCTGTTAATATCAGTGTCTCGAAAACACATGTTGGCGACTGAAAGACATCCAGTGTTTGGTCTTTTCCGGAAGCATCCTACAGTGTCTAAACTGAAAGAGGACCAAAAACACACACAAAATATAATACAATTTTGAGATTTGGGGATATTTATCTCCCGTTCTTTCACTTTTTCTGACATTTTCAACACCAAACATGTCGTTAATGTCTCTGTTTAGTGAACTACAGCAATCTGAAAGCCTGTACATTATTTATATCACACTTTATCTGTAGAAAAATGCAGGAAATTACTTTTTTAATGCAGAATTTTCTGATATATCGTGCAATACAAAGATATTTCACTCTGTGCAAACCTTTGACTCTAATATGTCAACAACATGAAACAAGAATATGAACCTGGCTTTATCCAATGTTCACACAAGAGTGCTACATCCTGACACATCCTTCATCTATTCTACACTGTCTCAACTGAAAGAGGACCACATTAAAATATAATAACATGTGGAGACTTTGGGATATTTATCTCCCATTATTTTACTTTTCGGGAATTTTACAGACCAGACATGTCGTTGATGTCACTGTTTACCAAACTACCACTTTTTCTGAAAAATGCACAAAATGATGCAATATATGTTATGTAATTACTGGGGTTCCATTTGTTATGATTACCTAATTTGGGCGTGCACATTTGCCACGCGCAAACCTCTTTTGGATTTGGAGGGGACGAATTTCAGAGTATACCTTCTGCTGATCAGCCTGCTCATCCATCTGTCCATCAAACATATCCGCCGCCACTCTGAGCAATGCTCCGAGAGCGGACAAACCTGTTCTTGTTGTAGTCTACTGTGGTAGTTATGGTGACGAGCCATGCCAGAGCCCTTGCCACTGTTGCTCGTGAAGCAACCCTGCCTTTGGACTGCCTTTGGACGATCAGCATTTTCGTTTACGGCCATCAAGCACTGGAATACTCTTCCAGTTGAACTTAAAACCTGTACTGATTTTAACTCGTTTTCCTATGGTGCAAAAAAAATGATATTAAGCAACCAGTCATGCCAACATTAATTACACTGTAATCTGAGTTAATTTAATTTGAACTGTATTGTCATACTATATCTTGGATATTTTATTTAAGTGTATTTGAAGTGTACTAAGTATTATGTTCGTAACCTGAATTTAAATCAGGCTTTGTAATTATTTGAGTGACCGAGATCATGTAAGTGTATTTCAAGTGTACTATGTATTAATTTATTGAGCTATACTTCAATCAGGTTTTAAAATTGTTTGACTGATAGAGATCATGCAATGTTATTATGTGTTTATTGATTGTTATGAACCTGTCTGAGGACCACAGATGGAAATGAGCTATTAGCGATAATCTGGCATATTGCATTTTATCTCTTTGCTGAGATTAATGTTTTTGTATGCATGGTCCTTCTATAAATAAATACAAAAATACCCAAGGTGGGCCCCGCCCGAAAGGGCTGCGACGGGGTCTCCACACACTGCATCTCACCCCGGCCTGAGGAATGAGCGGAGGTGTTTGCCGTGCTATTCACACAGCGCGTAATAACAGCATAGGCTCATTACGACCGTGTGAAGTAGGCACACCTGGGACAGAGGCCTCACTAGTGTGGGGGAAATGTGAGAAACAGCTGCTACAGACACACTGTTGGAATTTTCAAAAATTGTATTCAAAATGTACTCCCCCACATCCCCCCCAAAAAGTCACTTTCGGCTCTGCTTCCTCGGAAGCTCACTCGGAGGAGCAGACCAGGAGCGGGGGTTCTTCGTTCCTCTCCGACTCGCTGCTGCGAAACTGCGACTGCCGCGCTCAGGGTAAGTGCAGTGCTGGCCGCCTTACCGATCTCCTCAGCCTCCACTGAGGGTGTCAGACTGCTCAGCTATACGAACCATGGAATTTACCAGCAACGCAATATTGTTTGCCGCCGCTGACGCCTGGTAAGCACACTGGTGCATCCGGTCGGTCTGTCGGGTGACAAACTGATCCCTGGAGGCAGGCAACATGGGTCGCCGTCCGGCAACCGTGCTGGCCTGCTTGACTCCAAAGAACGTTGTGAGGCTCGGCTCCAGAGGAGGCACGGTCGGAAAACCCTTATCCGTAAATCCCTCCACCCTCGTGAGGGGGAACGTATGTGGATATTCTTCAGGAGTACACCCCCTCTCGCTCCCTCCGCTCCTCCTCTGCTGGTCTGCTGACCGTCCCCACCCCACGCCTCGTCACCATGGGTGCTCGGGCTTTTAGCTGCACTGCTCCCAGACTCTGGAGAGGCTTCTCAATACTCACATTTCCCCTCCTCGACTCCTCGACTCCTCGGTCCTCCGGTAGTGACCCGGAAATGAATTTCAGCGCGCCATTTTGAAGGACGTCTCATTTCTCTAAATGCACACCGAGGACCGAGGATCGAGCGTCGAGGAGGCTCTCTGGAGGAGCTATAACCGAGGATACACTGATGGTTCCTCCACGGCTCCTCCGCGGATGCATTTCCGGGAACGGTGGAGGCGTGACGCACGGCCGGACTTATCTCAGCCAATGACAGCTCTCCATGCATCCCCTGGATATTATTTTAGAACCTGCTCTCATCGCAACGCGATGTTTACAGTGAGCACAGCTGTGAGGTGCTGCAGAAAGCAGAGCAGTGTGTATAATATATATCACTCAGTATAACAGACCTACTCTCTTTATTTGCTTTAGTTTAGTAGATATATACAAACAAAGAGTCGATATTTTTCTAAAACCATTTAGTGCTTCACATAATAAAATACACAACGGCTGTAGCCTGATTATGCTTTAGGAGCTGTAGGTGTGTGTGGTACAGTGTGTGTGGTACAGTGTGTGTGGTACAGTGTGTGTGTGTGTGTGTGTGTGTGTGTGTGTGTGTGTGTGTGTGTGTGTGTGTGTGTGTGTGTGTGTGTGTGTGTGTGTGTGTGTGTGTGTGTGTGTGTGTGTGTGTGTGTGTGTGTGTGTGTGTGTGTGTGTGTGTGTGTGTGTGTGTGTGGTACAGTGTGTAGGTGTGTCCATGGCCGTATCCACCATTGAGGTCACCGAGGTCCGGACCTCGGTAATCTTTTCCGAGCTGTGTATATAACTAAACTTGTGAAATAATTGCACTAAACGGGATTCTTTGTAGTACTTCCATTTACTGACGATGGGGGCGCTGCATAACTACGTAGCCTCGATTAAAGCAAACAGAAGAAGACGACATGTATCAGAGGGTATCAACCGGTATCAACAAACCACCGCAGCCCGGACTTGTATCGGAGCAGCGGAGGAGTGATGAGGTATCTAGAGATCTGAGTCCAGCGGCTGCTTGTGTTTCCGTTCATCAGGACATCATATGACCAGCAGATCCTGTGTGAACGCTCACCGTTAGTCAGTGGACGTCCGACAACATGCACACTAACTTATATTGCAGCTATAGGCTATACTTTGGTTTATATTGCGTGAATAAATTAGCTAGAGAGATAAAGTTAATTACGTTCATCCAATGTCAGAAGGATTACCTTTTAACACACGTTGTAATGCTTTTCTTTCATTTCAATTTGAGTAAAACATTGAAGATATAACATTGTATTGTTTTCTTTTTACACTGACTCAGATATAATGAAAAGACTATGTCAGTCGAAGCTCAGCTTTGGTAAGGAAGAGAGAGAGAAGTCAGGGAGGAACTGCAGGTCCAGTCACACAAAAGAATGTAGGCTTAATAACCCCATCTATCTATCCATCCATATATCTATAACAATAGTTTTAATTCACAATATAGACAATAGGCATAATTGTAAAACAACATACATCTATTGCAGTTATGATGTCATAATAACATACAATTGTATAAAACACAATTTGCTTACATCTTTGTTCTCTTTTGAGAATCAAACAAAACAGATTTAAAAAAAAAGAATGCAAACAAACAAGTGAAATTAACTAAATGCTGAATTGCTTTTAATTCACTGGCAGGAGCGACAAGTGAGGAGGAGCAACAAGTGAATAATGAGGGAGAGATTGAACAAAGAGAAAGAGTAGAGGACAGAGAGAGTAATGAACAGGAAGAAGACAGAGAGACTCAAGAAGATGGAAGAGAGGGGGCCGGTTATGGAAAGGAGAGTGACATGGAAAATGAATGTTGACAATGTGTTGTGATCATGTTAGCCTCTTCTGCATGTCCAGATCATTAATAGTAATCAACTGATTCTTATGCATTACACTTTCAAAAATAATTGATGCTGACATTGTCAGCCCACTGACATAGTTTGCAATCAGAGCCGCTCAGTCTTTCAGGAGAGAGCTCTCTAAAGCTCTCCCCCCCCCCCCCGCGGCCGCTTACACAGTAAATTCCAATGTTAATTAAAGCACACAGAAGCTGTATACTTTTTTTGGGAGTTTGATTTATTTTTAAATTAAGACTAATACAAAATTAAAACCTATAATTGCACACTAAAACCATTATTTCAAAAAAAGAAATATTTCACATAAACACTGGTTTTTAATGGGGCTGGGGCAGTTCAACTTGATTTAGGGGGGGTGTGCCATAATTTATGGGCGCTGTAATATAGGCGTAGTTCTGTTAGTATAAGATAAGAAGATGTACTTTGTTGATCCAAAATCGGGAAATTGTGTCGTTATGAAATAAGAAAAAAAATATATTTTTAATTTCTAACTTTTTTTTTTCTTCTCAATTTTTGGCGCCCCCCATGGGTTGATGCGCCCTTATCATTCGCCTATACTGCCTATGCCAAGGGCCGGCCCTGGGCGGGAAGCGTGGCCAGATCAGGTCACTCTTGACCCTCTGTGCCTGGGAGAACATACCCCCCTTCCCGTGCTATTTTCGGTCAAAATTGACCGGTGTGTTTTGAACAGTGATATGTCTAGAACCCCTTATCCAATTGTGATGGTTGACATCTCATTTGAACAGTCAAAGCAAGTATAATCAAGGGGTGACAGACAGAATTTCATATTCTTTTTGGGAGTAAGTTCAAAGATAGTGCTTATTTTACATTACTGTATATTATAGAAATGCTTGCCATGTAGGCTGTGTTTACTGGAGATAGAAATGATTTAGTTGGTGTTGTAGCTGAGATTCTTCCCGTTCCAATGATGTATGGGATGGATTTGATACAAGCAAGCCAGTGTTTCATATCATGGTCCGGACCCACCGGTGGGCCCATCAAGTTCAGCATTCACTGTGATGAATATAAAATAAGACACTGATACTGTTTTCCTCAATGAATATTTATTGAAAGAGAAATATACCATAACAGAACATGTGTGTGTGTGTGTTCACGTGTGTTCACGCACATAGTTGGCAATGCAAAATTGTGGAATGTCACCTCAGGCTCCTCTCCCTCAGGGGCCTCTATCTCAGGGGCCTCTCCCTCAGGGGCCTCTCCCTCCTCTCCCTCAGGGGCCTCTATCTCAGGGGCCTCTCCCTGGTCTTTTGTAGGCTCATAGTCTGGATCGCTGTTGTCTTCCATTTCTGAGACATCTTCCTCTATCTCCTCTTCATCTGGTTCAATATCCTCTTCATCTGGTTCAAAAATGTGTCCAGAGCCCCTCGTACAGAAAACCGCCCAGTCGGTCGGTCGCCTGCTCATTGTGTCAATGAGTGCAATGTGAGCAAGGCACAAATATAACTGCTTGAGAGCCAGTAAGGAAGGCGCATTTAGCACGAGAAAGTGAGAGGTTTGTGTTTCTCGAGGGGCACAGAGCTCGCACCTGTGAGAAGGTATGATACATTGTATCATACAGCGCGAGAAAGGGAGAAGTTCCCGTAACGTGTGTGTGTGTGTGTGTGTGTGTGTGTGTGTGTGTGTGTGTGTGTGTGTGTGCGTGTGTGTGTGTGTGTGTGTGTGTGTGTGTGTGTGTGTGTGTGTGTGTGTGTGTGTGTGTGTGTGTGTGTGTGCGTGCGTGTGTGTGTGTGTGTGTGTGTGTGTGTGTGTGTGTGTGTGTGTGTGTGTGTGTGTGTGTGTGTGTGTGTGTGTGTGTGTGTGTGTGTGTGTGTGTGTGTGTGTGTGTGTGTGTGTGTGTGTGTGTGTGTGTGTGTGTGTGTGTGTGTGTGTGTGTGTGTATATAGATGTTTCCATCTGCAGGATGAACATAATACACTCATACCCATTCATTTTCTATGGCGGTCAAATCTGACCGAAAATGTCAAGGGTGTTTCACTGTTGAATAAATCACTCAAAATGCAAGTGGGGATCATCAAGTGTGTGTTCAGAGGCCTAGTGTGGAGGACAACATAAGGTATTGAGGCAATTGGATGAAAAACACAATATTTATGATTAAAATAAAAGTCATTCGGTCACTTTTGACCCGAAACGCAAGAGAAGGGTTAAAATCCAGCCTGCTACCTTTACACGTGTCTCCCCCTTTAACACTGTCATTATCCTTTAAAGTGTAATCTGACCCAAAAATATTCTTTAAGAAGAAAAAGAAAAAAGTCATTGAATGTTATGTTCAACAATACCATGAAAAAAAAAAAAAAAAAAAAAGTCATATAACTATAAAATGTGTTTAACAGTATGTCGAAAATATCCCAATAAAATACATAGTCTAATAATATATCGAAAATTAAAAAAAAAAATAGTAAATAGCATAGTGTCCAAACGGTCAGAGTATAGTGTGTTGAAAATATAGAGAAAAAGAGATAAAAGAATAGAATATTATGAAAATATCATGAAGAAAAAAAATATAAAAAAGGTTATTGTATACACCAGTATGTTTAACAAATCCTAGTCATAGTATAGTATTTCATATATATAATTCAAAAAGAGTCACAGTGTAGAATGTCCGAACATTTATTTTAAAAGTACTAGTATAGTATGTCAAAAGTATCTTGAAAAGAAAGTACAAGTATAGTATGTAGTTAAAAAATATATTATGTAGTTTGTCTGCAATGTCAGTATAGGATTTCAAAAACAAATAAAGAAAGTCATAGATCTTGAAAAAAAGTCATTCCATTGTGTTGAAATGGTTTTGAATAAACACATCACGTCAAATTGTATCAAGTGCATCAGACAACTCCAATTACTCCATTTGAACCATATTATAAATAACAAAAGAATGGTCACAGTATATATGTGGACGGGTGGCGCAGTGGTCTGTGCATCCGATCGTCAGGCCGTTGTGTCCTTGGGCAAGACACTTCACCCGGATTTGCTCCTGTGGGTATTGTCCACAGTACATGTATAATACCAATGTGTACTTGTAAAAGCACCTCGAGGCGTGAAGATGGACGGTGTGGCGCAGTGCGCTGTGCAATGATCATCAGATCAAGGAGTGAAACCCGCCGCTGCTGCTGTGGGTACTGTCCACAGTGACCATTGCATGTATGATATATGTGTAATGTGTGTATATGTAAAAGCGCTTTGAGTCATTGAAAAAGCGCTATAATAAATGTAAGGTATTATTATTATTATTATAGCAGGGCTATTTAATAGTGCATTTAGAAATCACAAACTTGGCTTTTAGAGTCACAGTCTTTAAGAAAATACATTTGTTACAAAGCAATTGACAATCTACCAGTTGTAAAATGTTCCTACATAAAATGTATCAAAAAAAGTATCTTGGTAGCAGAAGAATAACTAAAATATGTAAGGTTATCAGAGAAGACATGGTTTAACTGAACAAGTGTTAAAATAAAAAAACAGCCATTAAAAGGAACCTAATTCCTTACAAAGTACTTCATATTCTACCAGTTGTTAAGTTTTGCATTGATGTTAACAAAACTGGATTTTTCCTTTTAAAGAAAATCTATTCAGACAAAGTATTTTATTTTCTAGTTTTTAAGGTTTTGCATACATAAAAGTGTATCTTACACTTCCTCTGTGAGAGAATTACACACAAATCTGCCGAGTGTCAGTAACAAAAGTGTTAAAATCACAAACTTGCCTTTTAGAGAAACAGTCTTTAATAAAATGTATTCAGACAAAGTACTTCATTTTCTAGTTTTAAGGTGTTGCATACCTCAAAGTGTGTCTAAAAGTATCTTGGCAAGAGAAAAAACCCCAAATCTGTCTAGTGTCAGTAAATAAGTGTTACAATCACAAACTTGCCTTTTACAGTCACAGTCTTTAAGAAAATAAATATATTACAAAATGATTGACATTCTACCAGTTTTAAAGTTTTTAAAGAATCTTGGTAGCAGACAAAGCAGTAAAGTCCTCTACAAACTACATTGTTTAACTGGATTGTCTTACTTAAATCAAAAACTGTCAATAAGAGTCACATTCTTAAATAACATCTATTTTGACAAAGTATTTCATTTTTCTAGTTTGAACTTTTTGCATACATAAACGTATATCTTACATTTCCTTTGTGAGAGAATTACTCACACATCTGTCATCTCAAAACATTATATTGCAGTATTTTATCTGTTTTATATATGTTGCACTGTTGGAGGAGCCTGTGACCTACATTTTTCATTGGCATATCTACACTGTAGCTAATGGGCAGATTACAATAAAGCCATGAAACTTGAAATTATCAAAACTGCATGGTCTCACTTAAACAGCCCTAAAAATCACAAACTGCCTTTAAAGAAACCCAATTTCCTTACAAAGTACTTCATATTCTACCAAGAAACCAAATTCCTTACAAAGTACTTCATATTCTTCCAGTTGTAAAGTGTTGCACACTTCAAATTGTATCTAAAAGTATCTTAGTAGCACAATCAAAACCAAAAAAAAAGCATTAATGTTAACAAAGCCTCAAATGGCTGACTCCTGAACTCCTTAATGTCCCCCTAACACAGTGGTTCTCAAATTGGGGGGGGCATGCACCGAGAGAGAGAACGCACCATACCGGAGATCGTTGTTGTTAGCTTCTGGTGATAGCGAGCTACGCTAACGGATATAAGGAGTTTTTTCAACAACAAAGTGGAGGAGAGTCCTCTCCGGTCAGACTGAGAGGGTTATCTCAGTGGGTCTCAAACGTTTTGGTCACCATTAATGTAAACAATTATTTCCGAGGCACACGTTTATATGATCATTATAGTTATAAAAAAATAAGAGAATACATTAAAAACAGGTATGAAATACTATATGACAGTAAAACAAGAATAAAGTTTAAAAGGGTGGTTTGTAAAATATCCATAAAGAAAAAGTAAATCTGTTTCCTGTTCTGTTTCAAATGGGTGCTGAGAGATGTATCCATAGATCTCTTCATGTTGCTCTCAAAGTGCACCAGATTGATGCTTTTAACTTCAATATTTAAAAATAAATCTTCCCGGGGGAGATTGCCCCGGACCCCCCTATGTGAGGTCCACACACCACCTATAAAATAGCACTTTACCCCTGCTTATGCCTCGAGCCTTCATTGTAACTGTCACACTGTGTATATGCGTGGGGAATGTTGCAGTAGAAAGTTCCTCTGTAGCGCCCGGTACATTAATGGGAAACCCTAAATGTTTGAGCACCCTCTATGAAACGTCAAGCTACTGCAAGCTCCTGCTATTGCTCTGTATGTTTATTATTACCTTTTGTTTTGTTACTTCCCATTGTAAAGCGTCCTTGAGTTTCGTGAAAGGCGCTATATAAATTGAAATTATTATTATTATTTATTATTACCCAGGCAGTACATATGGCAGCCCACTGCTCCTAACACTAGGATAGGTGAAATGCAGAATGTACATTTCCCCTCTGTGGGATGATTCATGGTATATTCTTCTACATGTACACACTTCAATTGCTGTATTATTTACTCGAGGAACTTATACTATACCTAATTGTTAATTATATAATTGTTTTTTGCTACTTAACACCTTAACATTATATCTCAGAGGAAAATATCAGATCAGATTTTGGGTAGTTCAAAACCAAAAAACAGGATTAGGATCACGTTGATATCCGATCAGATCAGGAAATCCAATCCAAGTTTTAATCTGGATCAAATCTTCAAAATGGGTAGTTCAAACCGACAACACAGGATCCCAAAAAACTGGATTATCCTGATCCCACCAGAGGGGTGGGTTTCCAGTGGATTACCAGAGCAAAATGAACTGTACAATTTATTTTAAAATATGTTTCAATATAAATAAGATGGCAACGTTTGTTAACTGAAATAATACACAATTTTTAGCCTTCATGGGAAATACATTTTATTTTTCCATTTTTGCTCACGTTTGTGGTGGCCTATTGTTTTCAAGCAAATGTTGATGACATAAATGTTTATGCTCATAAAAGTATCACAACAAAGATTGTCAATCATAAACGTAATTTAGATTAAAGAAAAAATATCTTCTTATAATTAGCCATTATAGATGTGTCTGCAATGTGGTCTCTTGTCTTCCTTGTATTATTTTTCATATCCACTAGATGGCGATCGGTAGGATTAAAGCAGGGCTTCCCAACCTTTATTGTGTCAAGGGCCGGCAGATACATAAAAAAAGATCGCGGACCGGTTGTCAATTTTAACTGATTTTAATATTTACTCACCAGCAGGTAGCAACAGAGGCTAATTGTATGTAACAGCCTGAACAAATGCACTACATCGAGATTACGATTAAACTAATTTATTTTGGGAACATGCCCATATAGGCTATCTATGGAGTTAGCCAGATGTGTGTAAATTACTGCTCATGGTCATTTGAAAACAAATGTCGGTGTCGGACAGACACACACACACACACTGAGCTGAGCAGAGAACACACACACACACACGCACACGTGCACACACACACACACACACACACACACACACACACACACACACACACACACACACACACACATACACGCACACAAATTCATAGATCAAGGCAGACTGGTTTACTCTCCTGTTTTGCCAATCCGATGCTTAAACAAAGGCAAGGCAAGTTTATTTATATAGCACTTTTCAACACAAGGCAATTCAAAGTGCTTTACAAAAAAATGAAAGACAATAAGAAAATGGCATTTAAAATCAGTCATTAAAAAGAAAACTAGTAAAATAAACATATAGCTCTACACCCCTGGCCGACATGTCCTTAAAATGAAGTCAGAGTTTGAAATATATCTCAAATAATGTATGCACAGCCATTTCCCCACATAAACATAACAGTCTGCAATTAAACGGTTGTCTCCTGTGTGCTCCTCTTCCTACTTGGCGCACTGGTAACTTTCTCGTGCGCACAAGAGGCTGAGACCAGGCTGAGCCACCGAATCCCTCGGAACATCATAAAAGCCATTTTCAACAGTTATCTGGTGAAAGATTAACTAGGCTACTGGATGACATAATATGACTGGTATAGGTGCGAACATTAAACACTTTTTGAAAAAAATATTATGATAAAATATTTTGATATATTTATAATTCTGCAAATATTACGATAAACTCACAGCTATTTCACGGCCCGGCAGTAACACTTTCACGGCCCGGTACCGGTCCGCGGACCGGGGGTTGGGAACCCCTGGATTAAAGGACTGATATTCAGGATCTAATACATTAAATTACATGTCACTTGCTTTTATCCAAAGCGACTTACATTCTCAATACTGTGGATAATCCCCACAGGAGCAATTTGGGGTGAAGTGTCTCAGGGACACAACAACATGGTGACTGCAGTGGGGTTTGAACCTGTGACACCCTGATTCAAACACCAACATTCAACCCACTGCACCACACGCCTCGCTAGTAGTAATCTTGAAAAGTCTTAATCTGGATCAGGGTGATCCTATCCTGAATTGCTTGAATTGAAAACTACAGGGACAAAATCTGTCCGAGTTGTCTGATCCTGGATCACAAAAAATGGGATTTCAAAATCTGATCGGATCTGATTGAGATCAATCCCTATTATCTCTTGCAACAACAAAAAACAACATCTTGGACATAACCGCAACACTGTAACCTCTTCACATTCTGTTGAAATTGTGAGTCGATTACTAGCCATATCTCACACATTGCTGTTTTGAATTACTAATATGTGGATGACAGTTGAACTGGATGATGTAACATTTATTAAACAAGAAATAGACACTCCAGTGCCAGATAATTCCGTCTCACTCGGTAGAGCTGAACGTCGTAGTATCCTAGTTTTTGTTGAAGAGTAACCTTGTTTTTTGAGCCAGTCTGCTCGAGCAAGCCTGAGTCCTGCCGCCGCCACCAGCGTGAACTAGATTCACCTTCATTTTGTGGATTGTTTTTTAGTTGCTCCTTTTTTCCTTTATTAAACTTTGTTAAAAGACTGAATCCATCTGGTCTCTGCCATTGTAAGTCCTGAACTTTTGACCCAGCCCTAACAGTCAAGGGGTCAAAGAAATGAACATTTGTGATTATTAGCGAATCGGTTGCAGATGGGTGAAAACTGGCTTAGGGAGTAACGTATTACATGTAACGGCATTAGGTCATCAGGATAAAAAAAATAGGAAAATGTATTCCCTTACAAGTTACAGAAGCAAAAACACTCCGATAACAGGTACATTTATGTAAAACAGGGCTCATTAACAGGATAGCAATGATACAAAACATTTAGAAATAAAGAACAATACATCAAATCATCCTATATCTCTATATGGAAACTTGGAGGCCTTAATCCAAAATAAAATGGTTCATCAACAGTCAGTGGTTAACGTATACATCAGAATGACAAAAACATTAAACATATTGTCCACTTATGTTGATAAAGATGGAGTTCATTTAAGTCTTATATGGATGTTGTACAACAATGTTAAGAACAACAGTCAGATTTCTCTCACGTGTGAACTGTCATAAGACTTATTCATAGTCCTCTCCATCAGCTTCAGCTGAGCTGCTGATTGGAGGCTCTGCCTCTCCATTATCCTCAGTTTGAATTTCATTAAACTGTGAGGACTGACGACCAACACATTTGTGCCTTTGGAAATGACCATGCCATCGAAATAGTTTGTCACAAACATTGCAGCTGTAGATTTCCTCTCCTGTGTGGATTCTCATGTGTGTCTTTAAATTTCCACTCCGTGAAAAAGCTTTCTCACAAACTGAGCATTTGAATGGTTTCTCTCTTGTGTGGAATATCTTGTGTGTCTTTAAATGTTCACTCTGTGAAAAAGCTTTCTCACAAACTGAGCATTTGAATGGTTTCTCTCCTCTGTGGATTCTCATGTGTGTCTTTAAATGTTCACTCCGTGAAAAAGCTTTCTCACAAACTGAGCATTTGAATGGTTTCTCTCCTCTGTGGATTCTCATGTGTCGATCTAGATTTTTTCTATATCTAAAAGATTTCTCACAAACTGAGCATTTGAATGGTTCCTCTCCTGTGTGGAATATCATGTGTATCTTTAAAAGTTCATTCCGGGAAAAAGCTTTCTCACAAACTGAGCATTTGAATGGTTTCTCTCCTGTGTGGATTCTCATGTGTGTCTTTAAAGTTACATTCAGTGAAAAAGCTTTCTCACAAACTGAGCAGTGAAAGGGTTTCTCTCCTGTGTGGATTCTCATGTGTCTATTTAGATCTCTTGTATATCTAAAAGCTTTCTGACAGACTGAGCAGCTGAATGGTTTCTTTTCAGCACTACATTGGGGATCACTGAAAGATTCTTGTCTATTTTTCAGTGAGTTTGAGCCTGAGGCAGGTTCTCTGGTCTCCTTCCAATCAGCACTGTGTTCAGTGTCAGGTTCAGAAGAGTCATCAGTGTCTTCAGAAGAGTCTCCAGTGTGGTCCTCAGTCTTTGGTTGTAAACTGCTCTCTGGATCTGAGTTCCTGGCTGGTTCTGATCCTTGACAGTCATCTCCATCAGCTTCTGTTTCCATGTGTTCAGTTTGTCTTTGATGAGGCTGTGAGGACTGAGGTTTCTCTTTATCATCTTCACTCTTCACAGGGTCAGGAGTGAAAGAGGACTTGGTGATATCAGCCTCCTCGAGCTCCTGAAGCTGCTCTCCCTCCTGACTGATCCTGAGTTCCTCCTGTTCCTGCTTAATGTGTGGGGGGGGCTCTGGGTCCTCCTGGTCCAGACTGGAGCTCCACTCCTGCTGGTCAGGGAGAGGCTCTTCTTTAACCACCACCAGCTGCTGGACATCTGCAGGAAACAGAAAACACACTGTTAAATCAGTTTTGGACCTAGTAAATATAATTAGGTATGTCATTGAATTACAGTTTCCAGAGAAGAGAGACCCATCCTCTCTTCCGCAATTATTAGGGGTGAGCGGAAGTGCAAAGAGGCTCTCCTCAGGATAATACAGTTAAGTGTTGTTAGTTAGGTGGTTCATATCCTGACAGGGTATGAATTACACCTAAAGAGGTCCTAATGAGATAATGACCTTTCAACTAGGGGTCGGGGGCGATATTCCGCATTTGACCAATTATCGGTATCGGCCTTTTTGATCAAATTGCCGATAACACTTTGGCTCTGATGCGGCCGTTTCTCTGGCTGCAGTCACCACTCTGTGTACACAAGCAATGTCCCGCGCAGCACTATCTGATTGACACTTCAGTAAAAACCTATCAACACTGAAGATTTTCCGGGCGGGGGCCAGCCAGAGAGGCGGGACCTTCTCAGATTACAGGCAGGTGCGAAAGAACGCAGACACAGACTGAAGTAAGCAGCAGCGCTGAGCGGCAGAGCCATACATGTGTTAAACTGAAGTTCAAGAAACATCCCAATCCCCTATGCTGACGTTGCAAAAACACCACGATTTCATGATCCAATTCTATCAGTTTCCCAGTTACACAGGGATGCGGGAAGTGAGTCAGAGTTGGGGGTGCGTGAAGCTTCTCGCAGTGGAGTAACTGTGGTGCGGAGGGGGGTGGGCTGCGAGTGGAGCCTCGCAGTTTTTCAGGTTGATATGTGAAACTCATTAGCTAGCCAACATGTATCTAGCAAATGTTTAGCACAATATTAGAAGTGAGGCTACTAGACTAACGTTATGTCTACTGTAATATAGCCTCACTTTTAATAGTTTGCAAAACATTACATTACTCATAGTGTTTTGCAGTTGCTAGCAGCTTATTGGGATTTTATGCTAGATAGACAGGCATTGTTTTGATATAATAAATTAAGCATTATTGTTAGTTAAGCATGTCAGCCTGCAGCCCCACTTCTTGTCTCTCTCTAACTCATTGCAGATGGCTGCACTAAAGAAAATGGCACAGAGAGGAAACCAGTTGTAAGATGCTTAAAAGTTAATTAAACATAATATAGGCTTAAATGCATTTCAAAGAAGTTGTGTTGGAGTTGGTGTTATTCTACATTTTGACACCAAGATTTTCTGATTTTACTACAAATGTATATCGGTTCCAAATATCGGTTATCGGTCTCCTTGATTACTACTACTATTACTAATCGGTATCGGCCTTGAAAAAACAATATCGGTTGATCCCTACTTTCGACATCTGGAACATATGTGGGTGTGTTGGCTTTCGACTTACAGTGAAAAATGAAAAAGTGTTTTTTCTTCTGGTTTAGCACTAGCCGCAATGTAAACAATGAATTGTATTTGGGATTGTTCACAGATATACTACGCCTACATTATAGAATGAAAATACTGTGTTACAAATTAAAATCCTGCATGCTGCTCGATTATGGCAAAAATCATAATCACGATTATTTCTGGTCAATATTGATAGTTAGTAAAAGTTGACTGTACGCTAGAGACCGGAGGATAAAGACACGGCAACTAAAGCTTCCCTTGTGACGTGTTTATATGGATTTATTAAACAGACTGCAAGTCACAACACAACCTGGCTGAGGGCTTTTAGGGAGGGGGAGGGGTGGGTGCAGGATGTCAGAATCAGAATATTTTTATTAGTCCCACAGAGGGGACACTTGCATCGTTACAGCAGGAAAGTGTCAGAGACAGCTTAATGTTACATATGTTAAAAAAAAGTACTAAGTTATGATGTAATAAAAATATAATAAAAAAAATTAAAGTAAGAAAAATAGTTTGTATGTATAACGCAAGGGAATGCAGCAAAATAATCGGGTTTTTTTCGATTGCGTTGTTTACATATTCGTTGCAAGCCAAAATCGTAATAGAGATTAAAATACGATTGATTGCACAGCCATAATTCAAACCTTATTTAAGTAAAAGTATGCAAGTACAGTGTTTCCCCGACCATTGTCTTGGAGGGGCGCTGAAACTCAAGGTGTTTAAAAAAAAAAAAAAAAATTATAATTTTGTTTTTATACATATATAGCACCAAATTGCAACTAATCTATATCTACTGTCACTTTTCACATTGAACATGTGCTCTTTTATTAAATAAACTGAACGCTTTCATTTTAAGTTGTGAGTTTATTGTTTTTGACCCTAAAACACACTGATGCATTAATCAATAACAAGAATCCACAGCTCCTCTCTCTGCTCCAGAGGATTAAAAAAAATATATATTCCAAAACTATGAAAAGAACACATATGGAATTATCTACAAAAAAGTGTGATTTTTATTCTAGATTCTTCGAAGCTCTGGGCTTCTCTCAGTCAGTTTCACGAGGATGTTAGTGCAATTAATGGCTCACCAACTTTAAATGTTAACACAGAGAGAGAGAGATCAATAAAACATAAACACAGATATGGTTGAGATTAATTAACATTCAGTTGCGCAACAACAAATAATAATATTGGAGTACATCATCTCACTTCAACAGCAACCAATCGCGGAAATTCCCCAACGAGTAGCAGTTTTACACAGGCATACAGTGGGGGAAAAAGTATTTAGTCAGCCACCAATTGTGCAAGTTCTCCCACTTAAAAAGATGAGGCCTGTAATTTTCATCCTAGGTACACTTCAACTATGAGAAAAAAGGAGAAAAAGAAATCCAGGAAATCACATTTTTAATGGATTAATTGGTAAATTCCTCGGTAAAATAAGTATTTGGTCACCTACAAACAAACAAGATGTCTGCCTCTCACAGACCTGTAACTTCTTCTTTAAGAGCCTCCTCTGTCCTCCACTCGTTAACTGTATTAATGGCACCTGTTTGAACTCGTTATCAGTATAAAAGACACCTGTCCACAACCTCAAACAGTCACACTCCAAACTCCACTATGGCCAAGACCAAAGAGCTGTCAAACAGGGTATATGCAGGAATCCTGAAGTCAAATTTAATACCTTTTAAGACCTTTTTTAAGACCCTTTCCATACATTTTAAGACCTCATCGCAACTTTGAGTTCTAACCGGTTACATTGGCGACACACTTTACCTCACATTTACTATATTGATTGTAAGATAGCACAACTAAACAGAGTGCAGACAGACTACTGAAGCCTCCTCTCCACATGAACTTCAACCTCTCTGTGAAGGTCAGGTTTGATGCAGTATGCTGCTTTGTTGCTTCTGTACTCTGTGCTCTTTCATTCCAGTAAAACTCCTCAGAAACCATTAGAAACCAGCATTTGACCAATAAACAAAACAATTGACAAAACTTTGAACTATGAAATATATTAAACTTTGGTGAGCTTCAGCGGTAATGCCATATAGGAGCTCCCTCACAAATACCTAGGGGTTAAATTGGGCTGGGGCTGTCCGGGGCTAAGCCCGGCACATAGGACGATGCTCTGACGTCATCACCCTCTCACATTTGTCATATGTTTACAAAAAACGATATATATGTTAAGACTGTTCTCGTTCTTAATATAGACTATATTTAGGGTCGATATGTGTTGACCATAGACTGTATATATATATGTGTTGACCTTACTTTAAAATAGCAGATCTCTGTGACCGGATATAGTTTGGCTTAGACCCCGGCCCCACGAGGACGCATACAGTAAAACACATACGCAAACGCAAAAAAGTCTTCCGTTCACACACATTCAATTCATTAACGTGTCCGTTCACACTAGACCGCTGGAAATGCTGGAAACGCTGTAGTACAGGCGACCAGGCCTGTAAGTGGCGCTGCTGCCGCCACAAAATACACCAAAAGCAGCAAAGAAGACCCCGGAGCATGGTTGCGGTGGACGCAGGGTGGACGGCGTGTTCTCCTGCTGTATATCTCTCAGGTAGTCCACCAGCAGATAAATCCCCCCCCCCACAGAGCGGAGCAAGGCAATGAAACTTAAAATAAGAAGCAGCATTTTATGGCACGCTATGCATGGGGCCACCTTGAGGGGGTTTCAGCAAATTAAAGGGTGTTTCATGTTGTTGTTGCTGTGGACCTTCTTAATACCTTGGAAAATGCCGTTTAATACTTTTTTAATAGCCTTACTTTTTGCTAAATTCATTTATCAACTTTTAATACTTTTTAAGACCCCACGGACACCCTGTCAAAGGACACCAGAAACAAAATTGTAGACCTGCACCAGGCTGGTAAGTGAAATTCGAGTGCTTTATTTATGTGTTAATGATTTTAATCAGCTACGTAATTAATGTTAAGGCTTGGGTTAGCGTGTAGCGAGTGGTAGCTACATCAGTGCTAACGATGCTAATCGTAGCCTCCAAGTTAAAATAATAGACTGTATATATAAAGGTTAAAACTAAATAGATGTTAAGTGGGATAATACTGTTGAACAAACGGCTTCTGTTTGAGGTTGATAAAATAAGGTCATCCTTGTAACTTAGAGAGCTATTTTATTATGAAGGTAGGAACTGTATGCATCGCTAAGGTTAATTTAAATTGGCTATGCTCAAGTATGTAGACAAGCTAATGTCGAAGTAGTGTATGTGAAATCAACCTCACAATAAGATGTGTGTATATTACAATTATTAATGTCATATTTCAAGATGATTACTTAGATATTACAATATGGTTGGTTGAGCTGGAGTTCATTATCGAGCTTACACGTTAACGTCACAATCATCTGAAGAACGAACCCAAACCTTGTTGTTTTTATTAATTGCATTACCAAATGGGTATCAAATAAACAGTAAGCATTGGTAACACAACTTCCAAAGTTACAGTAAAATAAAAAGGACCCTGACTCGGACAATACACAATCCAACATGTTCAACAGAAGAGAATAAGTTATATTGTTTGTACACATGGTTCTTTATATATATATATATATATATAAAACAAAAATGAGGAAATCAAAGCCAGCAGCGTTTCCTTCAATTCTTCAGCGGATGTTAGAATGAAAGTGTAGATCCCTCGCAGGGTGAAGAAGTATTTTTTTTATCGATGCGAGTGGATATATATATATATATATATATATATATATCTGTTTGTTTAAGGTGTCCAGGTGATGCAGACAGGCTGGACCAGAGAGTGAGAGGCAGAACTGGACTCCTCACAGCAGTGAACTTCAGCACAGGTACAAAGACTCTTTTTTTCATACTGTACAAAGAATCAAGAAAGATATTGGTTTAAATGAATGAAGTATTGACTTTAATACACTGATATACATTCCATTAAACAATACTAAATACTAGATCACCAACACATCAGTTAAGTTGAGGGGTTTTTCCATGCAAAAAGTTACATTTAGATATTTAGCAATATTACTTTGTCAGCTTTCTAATTTAATGTATTGAAGGCAAAGATATTTAACACAGTGAGAACTGCTGCTATTTATCTCTCAAAATAGCAGCAGTGAACGTGGTAAAAGTTATTCTTTCAGTGAGACAACAGAGCAAGCTTCTACAGTTGCACTACGTATTGATAACAGTTAATTATTATTTTGATAGTAACTAGAGCCGGGACTCGATAAAAAAAATTAATCTAATTAATTGGAGGCTTTGTAATTAATTAATAGAAATTAATCGCATTTTTAATCAAATATACATATTTGACCTGAGAACAGTGAGAAGCCATTTTCACATGGATTTGACTCCAGGTGGTCTACAGTCGAGTGCAATCCAGTGAGCCAGGGAGCTGGTTATTTTCTCAGACGTGGACTTACTTATCCTGGCCCTGAAACCAGTCATCTGGTTGAGTGTGGGTTGGGTCAGGGTGTGGTTCCTTGCACTCGGAGTCGGGCTAACGTCCACGCTAGCTGCTACATGCTAGCTGCTACATGCTAACTGCTACATGTTAGCTGCTGCATGCTTTGCATTTAGGTGATACTTTAGGCTCGATGAGCTGCGGTGATATGCAAATTCTTTTTTGCATAATTTGCACACAACCGTGCTCTTATCGACGCTTCCATCCGTCCGTTTTTTTAAAACAAAATGTCCCATCCACGGGGCCGACCAAAGCGGTCTCATCAGCTTGTTCGTTCATGTTTGACTATTGTTCACCGTGGTTTGTTGTTGTTTGAAGTCCCATGATGTCGTTAGTTGGTGCTCCAGTATAATCGGTACCCCTGAAACTCATCCAGTGAGAAACGTTCCGCTGTGCAAAAATAAGTGCGATTAAAATGCGTTAATTTTTTTAACGCATTCATTTTTGTGTAATTAATTAATCTTAATTAACGCGTTAAAGTCCCGGCCCTAATAATAACATATATTTCAATGTTGATGAACTTCATACTGTTCATTCTCTGATTGTCTTTGTAGCTCACTGTTGAAATAAAAAAAAACATTACAATTACAAAATAATGATATCTACAGCCCCTAAACACACAAACACACCGCTTTCATAAATAACACACTTGTTCTGCAATAATATGTTTTATATTTCCTGTAATTTTTGTTAGGAAAGGACATGCCTGAAAGACACGACATGTTCTCCTTCTCTGAGGGTCAAGAAGAACATCCAAGAGGAACATTAAAGGCTGATGTTATGAGATTTTAAGACCAGTACAGGACATTCACTAAGACACTACTTTTATTGTAAAAACAGTCAGCTGATCGAATGCACCTATTTCCACATCTACACTCCATCAGCTGATTATTTCTATTTGCCTCACTTTATGATCTTCACATCACTTGTGCCTTGTACCGCAGAGTTTGCAACGTCACAAATAAATGGGGCCAATCTTCAGTCAGATGTGAATGTGTAATCTAACATGTTCAGTAAGAATAATGGACGAAAGGATGCAAATACAATTTATTGAAATGTGAACCAAAAGTTCATCAAATGTTTTAAATAAAAAGCACATTACAAACCTATTAAATAAGTAAACACATTTAGTCAAATAACGTGACAGACTAGGCCTGTGCAGTTGGTATCAGCTTTGCCCAGCATGGGCTCCTTCATCAGGCCTGGTCCTCCTCGCTGAGGAAAGACCCTCAGTCTTCTCCACACCAACAGACAGGACGTCCATCACACGGAGGTTTCTCCCTGAAGTCTCAGCAGCTCTCTGGACACCATGCTGTCTCAATCCGTCCACACTGAATATGAGAGGGGGAAATGAAAATAATAAATGCTTTAGACAATAAGAAACATAAAGTTGACTGTTGAGTTGCTCAGTTTTTTTAGATTGTCAATACTATTACTGTATAACTAATATCTCAGGTTAAGAGGCACATTCAAATAAAGATTGGTCTTTAAATACATGTTGTCTTTTGAATTGTTTGTCTAAAGTCAAGGATCTAGAACTGGTACTTAGTTTTAATAATACAGTCTGGTTATTATGCTGTTTGGAGGAGGCCTCACAGGTAAGAGCACTAACTAGCTACCATCACATGTACCTTAGCTTGACTTAAATGTATTAAACGTGTAGTTAAGTGATATCAAAATACAAATAACTAATGTCATGCAAACATATTAATATTTGCTTGATTCCAGAGTTGAATTTAGCACAATTGCATACAAACATTAAGGGATTTTAAGATTCTGAAGTATTATGCTAAAAACTCAATAACTTAGATTATTATTTATAGTTTTGCTGAATAGTTTCATACCGCTTACCTTAGAAACGTAAAATGCGATGGCAGTGTGCAGATGGGGAGCATGTTAGCTTAGCTTGGTAGCTTCAGCTAGCTCTGGAACTTCCAGCTTGGTGGCAGCAGATCCCGCCTCGGCCTCTTTGCCCTTATTTGGAGCAGGCTGGATCAGGCGGGAGTTGAACTCTGACGTCACTTTCGAGCCGTTAGTGGCCGACTCCGCCTACTAAGGGCTTCTCGGCAACTCTGCAGAATCCTGTGGGTGACGTCACGGACCCTACGTCCATTTATATATACAGTCTATGATCAAAACCCACTAAAGCTGTTAATCTTATTACGCTTGTACAGGGCCGCCTTACTGCACGGGCTGAAGCCCAGGGGCCTACGGAGATTGGGGGCCTATCATGAGCCAATACATTTTATTTATTTTTATTTTTAATTTCGGGTGTTTTATTTTTATTTTAAATAAACAAAGTCTTGGCTTTCAGAATATGAAACTTTTATTTCCAAAATCACACGGTAAATACATTTTTGAAGCTTGTAAAGGGAAGAAGACAGCTCTCCCTCGCCACTCTGCTGTTCTGCTGTTCCCCTCCCTCCGCTGAAATTATTAATGTAAGGCGTATAGTAATCATAGATAACACGGCAGGGTTCGTTACAGTTTGTTTTCAATTAAACAAAGTCTTGGCTTTCGGAATATTAAACTTGTTTCGGCAAATTCAGAGGATAAATACAACGTTGAAGCTTCGGCATAATTACAAGCGGAGAACGGAGTAACTTAACGTCACAGCAGGCAGAACAACAGCCGGTGTTTCTCGTGAGTATTTTCCCCGGCAAACAAACACAATACACACAAAAATACAAAAACACGTATACACGCAAGCTTCCCCCAGACCGGTAATCCAAACGAAAATATCTTCCCTCCATACTATTTTGATCATTTGCTCCGCTAATCAATCAGATCGATGGATTCCAGAGATTTCTCTCAAAAATGATGACTCCGTAACAGTCAGTGGGCACCACTTAACAGCCAATCAGAATGAGAATATGTTTCACATGTGACTTATTCAAATTGCGAGTGATTGAGTGACAGATGAAGGTTGTTTAGGAGAACATTTTGGAGAAGAAAAAGTTTGAGAGTGGCGCTCGGAAAAGGAAACCTAACACTGATGTCAATTGAGCATGACATTCTTTGTGAGATGGATTTTAAGATCATAACGGCTCTTCAGAGAAAACCAGACGGAAGCTAAAGAGGTAAGGCAATGCTGCACTATTCATTGATTCCCAGTAGCCTGCAGGTTTAAATGTGCATCGTTTTACATAACTAGGTTTGTGTTAATTAGGGATGCTCTGATCGATCGGTCACCGATCGAGATCGGCCGATACTCACTCTCTCCCGATCGATCGGTGCTCTCTAAACATGCCGATCGCGAGAGCCGATCGCATGACGTAAAATACATGACACTTTTCTCTGTGTGCGGCAAAACAAGCTCGCTAAAATGGCTTCACCGGTCTGGCATTATTTTAAGGTGTCCGATGGATATATATATATATATATATATATATATATCTGTTTGTTTAAGGTGTCCAGGTGATGCAGACAGGCTGGACCAGAGAGTGAGAGGCAGAACTGGACTCCTCACAGCAGTGAACTTCAGCACAGGTACAAAGACTCTTTTTTTCATACTGTACAAAGAATCAAGAAAGATATTGGTTTAAATGAATGAAGTATTGACTTTAATACACTGATATACATTCCATTAAACAATACTAAATACTAGATCACCAACACATCAGTTAAGTTGAGGGGTTTTTCCATGCAAAAAGTTACATTTAGATATTTAGCAATATTACTTTGTCAGCTTTCTAATTTAATGTATTGAAGGCAAAGATATTTAACACAGTGAGAACTGCTGCTATTTATCTCTCAAAATAGCAGCAGTGAACGTGGTAAAAGTTATTCTTTCAGTGAGACAACAGAGCAAGCTTCTACAGTTGCACTACGTATTGATAACAGTTAATTATTATTTTGATAGTAACTAGAGCCGGGACTCGATAAAAAAATTAATCTAATTAATTGGAGGCTTTGTAATTAATTAATAGAAATTAATCGCATTTTTAATCAAATATACATATTTGACCTGAGAACAGTGAGAAGCCATTTTCACATGGATTTGACTCCAGGTGGTCTACAGTCGAGTGCAATCCAGTGAGCCAGGGAGCTGGTTATTTTCTCAGACGTGGACTTACTTATCCTGGCCCTGAAACCAGTCATCTGGTTGAGTGTGGGTTGGGTCAGGGTGTGGTTCCTTGCACTCGGAGTCGGGCTAACGTCCACGCTAGCTGCTACATGCTAGCTGCTACATGCTAACTGCTACATGTTAGCTGCTGCATGCTTTGCATTTAGGTGATACTTTAGGCTCGATGAGCTGCGGTGATATGCAAATTCTTTTTTGCATAATTTGCACACAACCGTGCTCTTATCGACGCTTCCATCCGTCCGTTTTTTTAAAACAAAATGTCCCATCCACGGGGCCGACCAAAGCGGTCTCATCAGCTTGTTCGTTCATGTTTGACTATTGTTCACCGTGGTTTGTTGTTGTTTGAAGTCCCATGATGTCGTTAGTTGGTGCTCCAGTATAATCGGTACCCCTGAAACTCATCCAGTGAGAAACGTTCCGCTGTGCAAAAATAAGTGCGATTAAAATGCGTTAATTTTTTTAACGCATTCATTTTTGTGTAATTAATTAATCTTAATTAACGCGTTAAAGTCCCGGCCCTAATAATAACATATATTTCAATGTTGATGAACTTCATACTGTTCATTCTCTGATTGTCTTTGTAGCTCACTGTTGAAATAAAAAAAACATTACAATTACAAAATAATGATATCTACAGCCCCTAAACACACAAACACACCGCTTTCATAAATAACACACTTGTTCTGCAATAATATGTTTTATATTTCCTGTAATTTTTGTTAGGAAAGGACATGCCTGAAAGACACGACATGTTCTCCTTCTCTGAGGGTCAAGAAGAACATCCAAGAGGAACATTAAAGGCTGATGTTATGAGATTTTAAGACCAGTACAGGACATTCACTAGACACTACTTTTATTGTAAAAACAGTCAGCTGATCGAATGCACCTATTTCCACATCTACACTCCATCAGCTGATTATTTCTATTTGCCTCACTTTATGATCTTCACATCACTTGTGCCTTGTACCGCAGAGTTTGCAACGTCACAAATAAATGGGGCCAATCTTCAGTCAGATGTGAATGTGTAATCTAACATGTTCAGTAAGAATAATGGACGAAAGGATGCAAATACAATTTATTGAAATGTGAACCAAAAGTTCATCAAATGTTTTAAATAAAAAGCACATTACAAACCTATTAAATAAGTAAACACATTTAGTCAAATAACGTGACAGACTAGGCCTGTGCAGTTGGTATCAGCTTTGCCCAGCATGGGCTCCTTCATCAGGCCTGGTCCTCCTCGCTGAGGAAAGACCCTCAGTCTTCTCCACACCAACAGACAGGACGTCCATCACACGGAGGTTTCTCCCTGAAGTCTCAGCAGCTCTCTGGACACCATGCTGTCTCAATCCGTCCACACTGAATATGAGAGGGGGAAATGAAAATAATAAATGCTTTAGACAATAAGAAACATAAAGTTGACTGTTGAGTTGCTCAGTTTTTTTAGATTGTCAATACTATTACTGTATAACTAATATCTCAGGTTAAGAGGCACATTCAAATAAAGATTGGTCTTTAAATACATGTTGTCTTTTGAATTGTTTGTCTAAAGTCAAGGATCTAGAACTGGTACTTAGTTTTAATAATACAGTCTGGTTATTATGCTGTTTGGAGGAGGCCTCACAGGTAAGAGCACTAACTAGCTACCATCACATGTACCTTAGCTTGACTTAAATGTATTAAACGTGTAGTTAAGTGATATCAAAATACAAATAACTAATGTCATGCAAACATATTAATATTTGCTTGATTCCAGAGTTGAATTTAGCACAATTGCATACAAACATTAAGGGATTTTAAGATTCTGAAGTATTATGCTAAAAACTCAATAACTTAGATTATTATTTATAGTTTTGCTGAATAGTTTCATACCGCTTACCTTAGAAACGTAAAATGCGATGGCAGTGTGCAGATGGGGAGCATGTTAGCTTAGCTTGGTAGCTTCAGCTAGCTCTGGAACTTCCAGCTTGGTGGCAGCAGATCCCGCCTCGGCCTCTTTGCCCTTATTTGGAGCAGGCTGGATCAGGCGGGAGTTGAACTCTGACGTCACTTTCGAGCCGTTAGTGGCCGACTCCGCCTACTAAGGGCTTCTCGGCAACTCTGCAGAATCCTGTGGGTGACGTCACGGACCCTACGTCCATTTATATATACAGTCTATGATCAAAACCCACTAAAGCTGTTAATCTTATTACGCTTGTACAGGGCCGCCTTACTGCACGGGCTGAAGCCCAGGGGCCTACGGAGATTGGGGGGCCTATCATGAGCCAATACATTTTATTTATTTTTATTTTTAATTTCGGGTGTTTTATTTTTATTTTAAATAAACAAAGTCTTGGCTTTCAGAATATGAAACTTTTATTTCCAAAATCACACGGTAAATACATTTTTGAAGCTTGTAAAGGGAAGAAGACAGCTCTCCCTCGCCACTCTGCTGTTCTGCTGTTCCCCTCCCTCCGCTGAAATTATTAATGTAAGGCGTATAGTAATCATAGATAACACGGCAGGGTTCGTTACAGTTTGTTTTCAATTAAACAAAGTCTTGGCTTTCGGAATATTAAACTTGTTTCGGCAAATTCAGAGGATAAATACAACGTTGAAGCTTCGGCATAATTACAAGCGGAGAACGGAGTAACTTAACGTCACAGCAGGCAGAACAACAGCCGGTGTTTCTCGTGAGTATTTTCCCCGGCAAACAAACACAATACACACAAAAATACAAAAACACGTATACACGCAAGCTTCCCCCAGACCGGTAATCCAAACGAAAATATCTTCCCTCCATACTATTTTGATCATTTGCTCCGCTAATCAATCAGATCGATGGATTCCAGAGATTTCTCTCAAAAATGATGACTCCGTAACAGTCAGTGGGCACCACTTAACAGCCAATCAGAATGAGAATATGTTTCACATGTGACTTATTCAAATTGCGAGTGATTGAGTGACAGATGAAGGTTGTTTAGGAGAACATTTTGGAGAAGAAAAAGTTTGAGAGTGGCGCTCGGAAAAGGAAACCTAACACTGATGTCAATTGAGCATGACATTCTTTGTGAGATGGATTTTAAGATCATAACGGCTCTTCAGAGAAAACCAGACGGAAGCTAAAGAGGTAAGGCAATGCTGCACTATTCATTGATTCCCAGTAGCCTGCAGGTTTAAATGTGCATCGTTTTACATAACTAGGTTTGTGTTAATTAGGGATGCTCTGATCGATCGGTCACCGATCGAGATCGGCCGATACTCACTCTCTCCCGATCGATCGGTGCTCTCTAAACATGCCGATCGCGAGAGCCGATCGCATGACGTAAAATACATGACACTTTTCTCTGTGTGCGGCAAAACAAGCTCGCTAAAATGGCTTCACCGGTCTGGCATTATTTTAAGGTGTCCGAAAAAGACCGTAAAATAGTGGTATGCAACGTGAAGCACAAATCCTGCAGCTCCGCCCGCCGGACCGGTAAGCGCAGCGAAACACACACACAGGGAGAACCAGACCACAGTTCATTTCCTCATATTCCAAACGAGAAATTACGGTAGCAAATCACCCGGTTCTTTACGACCAGAACTATTAACGGGATACAAATCAGAGGAACCAGGCATGGAGGGAGGTGGCAGAGACAGTGGGTGAAACTGGTAGGTTGGTTGCGTTGCTCGCAAATGATCCCCAAGCTTTCAGACACGCCCAGCTCCAAGATTTTCAAGATTTTTGAAAAGCTGCTGTGTGGACGTACCGTAAGAGTTAGACACACTTAGCTATTTTATCTACCTCTGGAACAAGCTAAACTAGTTATTATAAATATATGTATTCTTCATTGTCGGGTCACTCATTACTGGATCAGTGAGCTGCATGAGATACTGACAGGCTGTCAGGAGAGGGAGAGAGGGGAGAGAGAGAGGGAGAGAGGAAAAGAGAGCGCTTCCGCTAATTTCTCCCGTGTTATTTTCCAAAGTGAATGTAAACTTGAATAATGTACATAATTTTAATGTAAAAATTAAGTTGATTGTTGTTTGTGGAAGCTCCAGAGAATCAGCATTAACTGAGTTTTAAACATCACTTTAAATGGAAGATTTAAAGTGATGTTTAAATCTTCCATTTAGGCCCCGCCCACTCGATCGGATCGGCGATCGGTATCGGCCGTTACTGATTCCGGCAATCGGCCCCGAAATTGGCGATCGGAGCATCCCTAGTGTTAATCCACCGGAGATAATGATCATTCTCATCTACTGATACCTGGCATTGAGGCCATATGTTGCTGTTCATGGTGCTCAATTAGTGGTGTGTGTGTGTGTGTGTGTGTGTGTGTGTGTGTGTGTGTGTGTGTGTGTGTGTGTGTGTGTGTGTGTGTGTGTGTGATCACAGAGCCTGCTGAGGCTATCAATGACATTGATTTGTTGAACTGTTCCTTTGAATCTTTTGAATTTTGATACATGATATAATTACTTGTCTTTCAAATTTGAAGGAGGGTGAGCAAGCATCTTGAGGAACATTCATCATTAATTCCTCCAAAATATATAATGTATTCAATAATAAATGAATAGTGAATCATAACAGTGATTGACAACTGATAGGAATGATTTGATTGTTAATACTATCATATTCATTCAGACAAACATCGATGAGACAGTTAATTAATGTACGTATTGCAGCAGTCTGCATAGATTTGGTTCCCCTGCTGGTCTAAGAGTGAGAACAACTCATTCAGTTATTGTTTCAGTTAAAATTCATTAAATTATATCTGCCACCTTATATATTTATATTTAATGCTTTACTGATGGGCCACAATAATGTCACCTAATGTTATTGAGTGTGAAGCTGACCGTTGAGCGGCCCAGACCAAGCAAGGAGGCAGAGGCAGAACGTCCAAAAATATAACCCGACGTGGGCATTTATTAAAATCATGGGCACAAAGTTCACCGCCTCAATCCTGCGGTTCTCCTTTCACACATCCTGCAGCCACAAGGATCTCACACACACACACCCAGCCCTCTCAACAGACAGAGAAACAGAGCCTAAATACACACACTCTAATCATCACAACAAGACACAGGTGAGGGGGGAGGAGACAACACAGGACACCAGGTGCACACAATCATCAGCCACAGACAACATGTACTGTGCAATCACGCCAACAAAGTGCCCTATCACCCGGCCTGAAGCCGTCAGTCCATAGTGACGAAGTTCCCTTCCGTCACATTGAGTTTACATATTAATATTGTGGCTTTCCAAGTTAACATTGATTGATATGACGGCGACTAAATCAGCATATACTTCTGCCAGGGGATCAAATCTCCTGCCACCCCATGAATATTTGTCTAGATCCGCCCCTGTACCTGCAGCTGCTGATAAAGGGTCTAAAGTGTTATTAATGTGATAATAAAGTGTTACTGAAGAGTGTGAAGTGTTAATGAAGAGTAAAGGGAACAGACCTGCTCTGTGTATCCGAAGCTGAGGCTGTGAAACAGCGTCCAGGAGTTTCTGGAGTCTCTTGTTCTCCTCTTTGGAAAGAAACAGCTCCTGCTCGAGCTCCGCTATTATTTGTTCAAACAGAGCAAATATCTCTTCGGAAGCAGCAGCAGTGAGTCGCTGCTTCTTCAACAACAGCAGCATCTGGACTTTACTCATGTTTCCTAGATCACCTTTCCCTGCAGACTCCGTTAAACACACCGTTTCTCTCTCCATCAAACTCTCAATCTGACTAGTGTTGCTAACGTGTTTCCAGCTAGCATGCTAAGCTAGCTCCTTTAGTCCGAGGTGAACGCTCCAGAAAAAAGAGCACAGAGTCCGTTCAGAGGTTTATCCAGACACACAGATGATGGATCAGGAGAGCTGGAGCTCACACACACTTTCTCAGGAACACAAGAGAGAACTTTCTTCTTCCTCTTCTTCTTCTTCTTCTTCTTCTCCTTCTTCTTCTTCTTCGATGTTTATTGGCTTGTTGGTGCATTACCGCCACCAACTGGACTGGAGAAAACAATAAACAAAATAAAATAAAGAACCAAAACTCTAGATTATTTTAAATGTATCAATTTCTCTTAGAAATGTAATAATCTCTCAATATATATTGCCTGATGTTTTCCCTAACAGCCCTGATAGCGACAAGTCATGGCATTTTGCTTTCTTCAGTGTCTGGAAAAGCACATTTCTCTGAGTACGATATTTCCTGCAAAGCAGTAAAACATGCTCAACAGTTTCTGGCTGGCTGCAGTGTATACACTTTCCGGTTGGATGCTTTCCTATTATAATTAAAGTATGATTGAGACCTGTATGACCTATTCTCATCCGAGAAATGACATTGTCCTCCCTTCTTTTAAACCCACCTTCCTTCCATCCCCCACATACCTTTGAATGTTATAAAGATGTCTTCCTGTATCACTAAGGTCCCAATGATCTTGCCATGTTGTTTGTGCATATTTCTGAATGAATGTTTGAACCTCCGCTTTGCTGAGTGGAACTTCTATGTCTATGTTCATACTTCTGAGTGTTTGTTTGGCCAGAATATCCCCCTGTTCATTTCCCTCCACACCAACATGAGCAGGAACCAGATGAAACGGGTTGCTATGCCTTTGATTTGCATTTTATATAACATTAGAAATACTTCATTTATTATGTCCGTTCTAGATGAAGATCTGCCTGATCGTATACTCGATAATGCTGAAAAGCTGTCAGATGCAATTACACTGTGATGTATTTCTTTCTCCTCTATCCATTTCAATGACGACACAATGCCAACAGCTCTGTGGTGTATACTGACACATGGTCTGTTGCCCTTTTCTCTATATGTGTATCACTCACTGGGATATAAACTGCTGCGAAATGTGTTTCCAGCTACCATTTTTTATTGAACATTTTTTAAACAAGCTCGGTGAGGATATCATCTAAACCTAAGCAACACGTTCTCACTCCCAACCCGTCACATGTTGACGGTCGGTCAGGGCCCCTCCCCGTCACTCTATTGAGAGTCAGTTTTCAACGGGCAGGGCTTCCCATAGACCAGGGGTATTCAACTAAAATGAAGGTTCTTTTTATTATTATTTACAGCAGGGGTGGGGAACCTTTTTCCTTTCAATTTGTACAACATCCTCCGAGGGCCGTGCACATTATTGAACTCAACCTCGGCTTAAAAAAACTAAAATCACAGCTCATTCATTTGGCCTTTCTTTCATGCTGTGCAAAGAAAGAGCAACCTCTGAATCCAGATATCTCACCATGACTCACGTAAGCATGACCACCAAAACAAAAAGATATGGACACAAGATGTGTGCAAATGTGTTTAGTATCCTATCCATGTGAACATGATTTAAGTGGGGGCCTAACCTCCTTTAATAACAACTGTGTGGTTTGTCTTGATTACACCATTCATCTTCCTCTCTCTGAGGAAACAGCACGATGCATATTCATTTATTATTTCTCTCTGAGCTCATTTTAAAAGGACTCTTTAAAGTAGAGACATTACATACTGACATACACCTGAACATCAGGAGAGGACTCTTTAAAGTAGAGACACTACATACTGATATACACCTGAACATCAGCAGGAGAGGACTCTTTAAAGTAGAGACACTACATACTGATATACACCTGAACATCAGCAGGAGAGGACTCTTTAAAGTAGAGACACTACATACTGATATACACCTGAACATCAGCAGGAGAGGACTCTTTAAAGTAGAGACACTACATACTGATATACACCTGAACATCAGCAGGAGAGGACTCTTTAAAGTAGAGACACTACATACTGATATACACCTGAACATCAGCAGGAGAGGACTCTTTAAAGTAGAGACACGACATACTGATATACACCTGAACATCAGCAGGAGAGGACTCTTTAAAGTAGAGACACTACATACTGATATACACCTGACCATCAGCTGGAGAGGACTCTTTAAAGTAGAGACACTACATACTGATATACACCTGAACATCAGCAGGAGAGGACTCTTTAAAGTAGAGACACTACATACTGAAATACACCTGGACATCAGCAGGAGAGGACTCTTTAAAGTAGAGACACTACATACTGATATACAACTGAACATCAGCAGGAGAGGACTCTTTAAAGTAGAGACACTACATGCTGATATACACCTGAACATCAGCAGGAGAGGACTCTTTAAAGTAGAGACACTACATACTGATATACACCTGAACATCAGCAGGAGAGGACTCTTTAAAGTAGAGACACTACATACTGATATACACCTGAACATCAGCAGGAGAGGACTCTTTAAAGTAGAGACACTACATGCTGATATATACCTGAACATCAGCAGGAGAGGACTCTTTAAAGTAGAGACACTACATACTGATATACACCTGAACATCAGCAGGAGAGGACTCTTTAAAGTAGAGACACTACATGCTGATATACACCTGAACATCAGCAGGAGGGGACTCTTTAAAGTAGAGACACTACATACTGATATACACCTGAACATCAGCAGGAGAGGACTCTTTAAAGTAGAGACACTACATGCTGATATACACCTGAACATCAGCAGGAGAGGACTCTTTAAAGTAGAGACACTACATACTGATATACACCTGAACATCAGCAGGAGAGGACTCTTTAAAGTAGAGACACTACATGCTGATATACACCTGAACATCAGCAGGAGAGGACTCTTTAAAGTAGAGACACTACATACTGATATACACCTGAACATCAGCAGGAGAGGACTCTTTAAAGTAGAGACACTACATGCTGATATACACCTGAACATCAGCAGGAGAGGACTCTTTAAAGTAGAGACACTACATGCTGATATACACCTGAACATCAGCAGGAGAGGACTCTTTAAAGTAGAGACACTACATACTGATATACACCTGAACATCAGCAGAATTTGTATATTTTACGCTTGTTTCACAGACAAAGAGCTTGAAAACTGATTTTTCTGCCACATAAGTCCCGTTTTTATGACTATTTCTCTGCTCTTTTTCCAGGACCTACCAGGGGGTGAAGCTTCTCTACTGTTTCGGTATATTCATCACTTTCCCCCTGCAGTTCTACGTCCCTGCGGAGATACTCATCCCCCCAGTTGTTGCCCGTGCGTCGGTGAGATGGGAGCGACCCTTGGACATGTTGCTGCGCACCGTCCTCGTCCTCTTCACATGTAAGTGCAGGGTTCAAGTTACTGGGATAATGCATTTCTCAATGTAATGAGTATTATTTACGTTAACGAGGTAAAAAGGCTAAACGAAAAACATGTTTTCCGAAATAACTACCGTATTTTCCGGACTACAAGCCGCACCCGAGTTTAAGTCGCTCTTTTCAAAAAACTTGTCGTTAAGAGAAAAAACATATCATAAATGATAAAAAGAGAGAAACTGTAAGGGAATATTTCTGTCTTACTTCTAGATATTTAACCTTTCTGCCTGTTGACGTTAATCACCAACCCTGACGTCTGTTATCTCCTTTAAGGGATGTGCTGTTGCACTTAGTCTCAGTTTTATTATCGGCCACAGAGGGTTTTACGACTGTGAGAACGCTGGCTTTCACAGGCAGGTGATTGAGTATTTCCAGATATCTGGAATATCTTCAGTGTTCCCAGTGTTTACCCACCATCCCCCAATATGTGGATTAACTCTCTGTATATCGATCTATCGAGAGATAGGCTGGTCAGATTTGACATGGCAACCCACCAGGGCAGTCAGAATCTCTGGCTGTGTGACTTGTGATGTGAATTTCTCCGGCCGTATACTTGTAATAAATATCAGTGTTTGACATCAAGAGTCCTGACTCTCATTGCTGCAGAAGTTTCCCTTACAAATTGGCGTTGTCGGCAGGATACCAACAAATCTTCAGAAACTGGTAAGTGTAATTTCAAATCCACATTTGGACATTGCCTAACCAGAATCTGTGATTGACGGTATCCTAAAATTACCTGTGAAACTGAGCGGCTGTATTTCATTTTTGGTTAATGAACATTTGGGGATACAAAAAAACCCCCCAGAGGATCAGTGTCTGTGTTTGATCCTGGCTGATTTTCTCTGTGTATGCTGCTCGGGACGGAAGTACCATACAGCACGCACAGCTCATGCTCAGAGTAACCTTAAAGAAAGGCATCAGTAAAGTGGAACTTCTGTATGAAAGCAATGTAAAGATTTGCAGATGCGGGTGTGTGTGTAAATATCCCCCCGTGTCTGGGTGGCTGCAGCCGTGCAGCTGAGAGGAAGAAAGTCACAGCTTTTTGTCTATAAGCTTTAACTCACACCACCGACATCTCTATTAAAAACGAGATGGTCTAAAAGCACTCGTTGTTTGTTTCGTCTTCTGCATTGCTGGCAAGGCTGGGGCAGCGCGAGGTGGGTGCATCACCTGATGCGCCACAGCTCTCTACTCTGCTGGAGGAACATTTCCTATGTTGCTTGGAAGCGTTCCCTACGTTGCTGGACCAGCTGGTGGCGATCCGGGGTGCATACATAAAAGTATAGGCTAATTGATCACGGGTGGGCAGTGGCAAGCAAGCGTAGAAACAAAACTGTGTTTCATCGTTGTGATGAACTCGATGGCGGTTGTATAGGCTGGTCGTGTAGGACTACAGTTAACTGTGCTGTTGTTGGAGAGAAAGGGGTTGGACGGTCTTCAGGCACGATCTTAGCACTTGTACAAGGGTGGATGCGCGAGTCAAGGTGCTCCATTTCTATAACTCCCTACCTCTGAATCCTCTTAATTCGGACTAAATTGAGCTGAATGAACTTTGCTATATTGATAGATGTCTTGTAATGCACTGTTGAGGAACCTGCGACCCAAGTTTTTCATTCAGTGCAGAACTACACCACAGTTGTGTAGGCCTATATGATATGTCAATAAACCTTAGAACATCTTGAAATCTTGAAAGGGATGTGAAAATAGTCATTACATACAGTCTTTAATTAACTATTAGTAGAGAATAACGAGTAATGAATATACTTTATAGGGATCGTATTAATATCTAATAATAAAAATAACATGCTTTAACCACTAGGTGTCCCTTTATATCAGCTGTGCACCTTTATGGTGTAAATACAGCCTATCTACCAATTGGATCAAATATAAAAGTCAGCCGAATTAGTGTTGATACGGCAAGGAGACGTATTGTGTGAAAAGAAATGTAAGATGTTGTTTAATGGCTGATATATTTATGATCCACGTCACGTTTTCAGTTCCTCATGTTTGTCTTCTCATCAGGGCTCTATAAATACAGAACTACGGCAGATATGTAATATTTAATGCAGCCGATCCGTGTATTACAATGCCGTTATGTGATGACTTTCAAAGAGAAAAGCAAGCACACTCGGAATAAAGTATTATTTTATTTTTTTAAACGTTTTTCGGTCTGTTTCCGGTATTTGTTAATGACGATGTGATGTGAGATGTGAGACTGGAATTGCACAGGGGAAAATAACGTATCTATGCCACAATTTTAGATGTGGATTTTGTTAAACTAATACGTTTGTGCTGTGGACCAACAATACATTGACGGGGAAAAGGGGTAACAATAAAGATAACACCATCAAACAGTTACACAACATAACAGAAATAATATCGATAGCCTCCCTAGCAACCACCTTGGTTACAATGAAAACGTTGAATGGACACAATATCCTGAAGTAATCTTCGTAATAACTAGCCAACTAAAGATCATGTAGGCATACATCCACTGCACACATAATCTGAAATAATATTAGGGTATTTGTTATTCTTGTGTCCAGGAGAGAAGCTTAGGATAAATGACACCAATGGAGTCTCTGGCATAAGGTTCAAATGGGTACTTTAATTAAAATGGCGCGGTAATGAATCAGACAGAAGGTAGTGAGGAGAGAAAGGCTGCAGCTTCCTCTCGCAGTGGCCGCCGTGGAGCAGTGCCCGACACACATTCGTTCTTCCCGCCTGCCTTCATCCCCCTTTGCTCCTCCTCTCTGGGGCCGTGACGTAATCTTCCGCCCTCCTTTCACCAATGTCCGATATCGCACATAACAGAGGATTTCGACATTTACATTCATTGCTTACTTCCACACGCCTTTTCTCCTCCTTATCTCTTTCATGACTTTTTATTTAATACATTTTAACGGCTGTTAATCGTGTTTTCCGTAAAACCTGAAGTCAAGCTACTGTTGGTATTTCGGAGATCCCTTCCGTAATAGCTTTTCAAAATAAACTTTAACCACAGGCGAAAGCTAACCGGAAGTATTTTCACAATAAAACACTTATTAAATTACTGTATGTTTAATCATTAAATATTGATTTTAATTTCTAACAATAACAACTCATATTTCTCGCATCAAATGACATCAACATTTTAATTTAAATTAATGGCCAAACTAACTTTGAAATAGGCATTTTCCACCGAGAATAAAATGAATGTCGGCCATGTTTTTTTTTTCTGCAGGGAGAAATGTGAAGATCACGTGACATAGACGCCAGCCATTGGAAATTAATGGTGAAAAAAAACGTAGGGATCTTACAATTTCAGAGGCG
Source organism: Pseudochaenichthys georgianus (assembly GCF_902827115.2). Lineage (NCBI taxonomy): Eukaryota > Metazoa > Chordata > Actinopteri > Perciformes > Channichthyidae > Pseudochaenichthys > Pseudochaenichthys georgianus. The sequence continues at coordinate 2,364,127 of NC_047512.1, read as the reverse complement.
TTTTTGTAGAAATACAAGCGAGCGGCACGAGCGGGGCTGTCAGCATCAGCTGTGTGCTTGCCTTTGCGCTCTGAAACTACGGGGCGGCCAAGGACATATACACACGCGTTAATAACGCCACTAATTATTTTAACGCGATTAACGCATGTGTATTTTTTTTCCTCGGCCGCCCCGTAGTTTCAGAGCGCATCAAGTTTAAAATAGCATCTACAAACTGATGCTGCCGACAGCCCCGCTCCTGCCTTTCCGCTTGCGGCAGACCACACTTCCACGCTCACCGGCAGGCACCGACTGGCTATCTGGAGGACCGGGAGGGTGTGTGTATGTGTATATGTATATTTGTAATGTTCAGAGGTTGTTATGTTTAATATTCATGGGTATATTTGTCATTGTTCAAATGATAATAATAATAAACAAACATTTGCATAAAGCATATTTGTCCACTCATATGTTGATAAGAGTATTAAAAACTTGAAAATATCCCTCTAAGAAACATTTAGAAAAGATAAAAAATGTGCGATTAATTGGCGATTGATCGCGATTAAATATTTTAAACGACTGACAGCCCTAATTGTAATATTATATTTGAACTGTACTATGTACTGTTTTATTGTAGTAGTAGTAGTAGAACCTTTATTTATCCAGGAAAATCAATTAAGAACCAATTCTTATTTACAATGATGACCTGACAGGAGGCACAGGCTTCCTGAGGGGATGGGGTGTGGGCACTACAGAGCCCAGGAGACAACACAAACACATGGAGCAAAGATGACAGGCATAGCAGTTAAACATATACAATCTCTAAAACAATATTGCTGTGGTTCAATCAGTCATTAAAATTGACCTGTATTTTAATCTTGTTTTATAATTGTTAGTGTGATAGAGTTTATGCAATGTTTTAGTGTTTGTTGATTGTTATGTACCTCAGGACTGCAGATGGAAATTAGCTATTAGCTGAAATCTGGCATAAATCGTCTCTTCTCTTTTCTGAGATCCGTGCTTAAATAAATAGATAAATACATATTCAAAAAGCACCAATATTCTATTTAATACATTTCTTTTTAAAATAATAGTCATTATTATTCATTCGCAGCATTTCCTGTCCTTCTGCGTACACAGAAACAGCGCTGACGTAATTGTTTAGGTCATAAAACAAGTCAGTAGAAAACTGTTATGCATCGGGGAGAAGATGAGCACAATGAATAATCCAACATTTAAAGTCTGTAAATATCCAACTGAGTGTGTTGCTGAATGTTTTCTAAAATGCTGCATGTGTTGTCAAGTTGCTGAAGATGTGTCTTCATGTGCAACATTTGTATTTTCATATTTGCATCGTTTTTGAAGCTGTGTTCTGGGTCGTTGTAGCCTGTTGGTATCCGGCAGCCACCTTAACTTCCCCCTCTGCGTTTCGTCTCAGCAGTGAAACTTGAAGACGATCATGACGATCCTCTTGTACTCCTTCCTGAAGTTGTGGTTCAGGGCTCCGTAGACGACAGCGTTTAAGCAGCTGTTAAAGTACGCCATGAAGTAGCTCGCCGTGAACAGCCACTCCGGTATCGCTTCGCCCAAACGGGAGTCCAACGCCACCGCTAATCCGATGAAATTGAGCGGCGCCCAGCAAACGGCGAAGAGCACGAACACTACGAACATCGTGAGGAAGTTGCGTAAGTCGTGCGGTTTGATCTTCGGTCGGGTGTCCGGCTTCACCCTCCGCCTCACCTGGATGACGAGGATCCAGATGCGCAGGTAGCAGTAGCTCACGATGCTAATGGGCAGAATGAAGTGCACCACCACAACCGTAATGGTGTAAAAGGAGCTTACGGATTGGGCGAAAGTACAGGAGTAAACGCGTGGGTCGTATTTCAGCGATTCCACAAACCAGTTGGGCGCGATGGCGATAATGGTGAGCGCCCAAACTAGCACCACGTAGCACATGGTGGTCCTGTTGGAGAAGATCCTGTCGTACTTGAGGCTGTGGCAGATGTAGCAGTAGCGGTTGATGGCGATTCCCGTGATGTTGAAGATGGATCCGATGACGCTGAGGCCCATCAGGAAGCCGCTGATCTGACAGTGGATGTTTCCCGCGATCCAGCCGTCGTTAAATATGGCAAAGAGGACGAGCGGGTACGGGTAGATGGCGACGACCAGGTCAGCGAAAGCTAGACTCACCACGAAGGCGTTTCCTGCAAGACAAGAAACAGGATGTGAGTAACGGGATACATCGAATTCATTGATTGGTTGTTCTGGACATTTCTACGGTTGTTAAGTCTCGCCAACAGTCAGGATGGAGGATCAGGGGACGACATGCAGTCGTTAAAAGTGACCGGACTTCTGGTTAGTGGATTGATACACCAAATCTCTCTCAGAGGGGCGTGGGGAGGCGCCCCTTATTTTCATCAAAAGTCACAGACAGAGAATCAGCACTTTGGAAACAGGGCTGAAACAGAGGGGATTATGGGTAATGCTGCAATGATCTGTCTGGTGTTTCAGCCAATCAGAGACAGGCTCTGGATATATCTGAGACCTGTAATGTATTGATGAAGAACAGTATGATAGGGGACCTTTAACGGGTTAAATGACGAGTGTGTGAAACAATGCGTCACCTGCAAGCTTACGGACTGATGACTGAAGTCTAAAGACCTTGATAATACGTTGTTAATGTGTGCTTATCAGGTTCATTGCAAGCAGGATATTTTATGTTTTTATTGTTTAATGCAAGTCGAAGAATGTAAAGGAGTATTTGTGCAGACCGAGCCGACAGTACGCAGCCACGTGTTTCTGTATTATCAGAAGAAATACAGTTAAAATCATCTGCTTCTGAATGTGGCCATTGATGTCCTCCGCCCCTGTGCATTCTGGGAGAGGAGGAGGCTGTTGTGGAGGACTTCAAGTACCTGAGAGTGCACTTAGACAACGGGCTGAACTGGAGGATCAACGCTGACGCTGTGTACAAGAAGGGGATGAGCAGACTCTATTTCCTGAGGAAGCTGAGATGCTTCCAGGTGTGCAGCGAGATGCTGGAGATCTTCCAGTCTGCCGTGCTCTCTGCTTTGCTGCTGGGTTTGTTTATGTTTACATTTTAGAATTGTTTATTTATACTCTTTTAATTTATCTTATGCAATGCCTTGTCTTTCATGCTGCTGCAACGCAAACATTTCCCAAAGTACATCTTATCTTATCTTAAAGCTCACGTATTATGCTATATCTGAACTATATAATATACATATCTATACAAAACATGTCAATCAATCAATGTTTATTTTTACAGCCCAATATCACACATGTTACATTTGTCTCAGTGGTCTTCACAGTGTGTACAGAATATCAGTATGACAATACGACACCTTCTGTCCTTAGACCCTCTGTCCTTAGACCCTCTGTCCTTAGACCCTCTGTCCTCAGACCCTCACATCGTACAAGGAAACACTTCCAGAGAAACCCCACAGTTTAAAGGGAACATGGGAGAAACCTCAGGGAGAGCAGCAGAGGAGGGATCCCTCTCCCAGGACGGACAGACGTGCAATAGATGCCGTGTGGAAATTGAAAAGATAATACATTTTACAGCATATAGACCGAATGTTAGGAAATGCATGTGTCTGTGATGAGAAGATGAATCCACGAGGATGTCAGCTACGATCCTGTGGAAGCCATCAGGGAAGTAGTATGGTGAGAGTCAGGCAGGACCGCAGAGACAGGTTCAGCCACGACTCGAAGTCCAGGACTCAGGATCCAGGACTCAGGATCCAGGACTCAGGATGCAGGACTCAGGATGCAGGACTCAGGATGCAGGATCCAGGACGCAGGACACAGGACTCAGGACACAGGATCCAGGACTCAGGATCCAGGACTCAGGACTCAGGACACAGGACTCAGGATCCAGGACTCAGGATCCAGGACTCAGGACTCAGGATCCAGGACTCAGGATCCAGGACTCATGACACAGGACTCAGGACGCAGGATCCAGGACTCAGGATGCAGGATCCAGGACACAGGACTCAGGATCCAGGACTCAGGATGCAGGATCCAGGACACAGGATTCAGGGTCCAGGACACAGGACTCAGGGTCCAGGACACAGGACTCAGTATCCAGGACACAGGACTCAGGGTCCAGGACATAGGACTCAGGACACAGGATCCAGGACACAGGACTCAGGGTCCAGGACTCAGGATCCAGGACACAGGACTCAGGGTCCAGGACTCAGGATCCAGGACTCAGGGTCCAAGACACAGGACTCAGGGTCCAGGACTCAGGATCCAGGACTCAGGATCCAGGACTCAGGACTCAGGGTCCAGGACTCAGGATCCAGGACTCAGGATCCAGGACTCAGGACTCAGGGTCCAGGACACAGGACTCAGGGTCCAGGACTCAGGATCCAGGACTCAGGATCCAGGACACAGGACTCAGGGTCCAGGACTCAGGACTCAGGGTCCAGGACTCAGGATCCAGGACTCAGGGTCCAGGACACAGGACTCAGGGTCCAGGACTCAGGGTCCAGGACACAGGACTCAGGGTCCAGGACACAGGACTCAGGGTCCAGGACTCAGGGTCCAGGACACAGGACTCAGGGTCCAGGACACAGGACTCAGGGTCCAGGACCACAGCAACAGGATCAAACATGACGTGTTTTCCTCACAATACTCCGTGATGAAACGCCACATGAGGTTCCAAACCACATCAAGCTTTATTTCTGAAACAGCATGGCGCTGGAATGCTTTTTCTCTCACGGTTTCCCACGAGGGGAATACCTTTTTATTTCCTGCTTCTTTACACAGACTCAAAAAGAGCATTTTGCATAATAGGTGACCTTTACGTCCCTCCTGTGTCCACGTGTGCAGCGTGTGTGTAACAGCATTCAGAGCCAAGGACTTCAGATCCCAGCAGTCTGACTCTCAGAGCTGCTGCGGGTCTAAGCCCCGCCTCTTCTCGGCTGCTGGAACGAAAGCGTCTTAAGTTGCACCTTCACACCCAGAGGAGTGTGTGAGGCAGTGTTATGAACACCTTGCTGTGCTAAACCATGCAGCAGCATTCAGTATTTATCGCCCCCTGAATCCATCTTCATTACGAACGAGCCTTATCGTTCTTTATTCTGCACGGCTCTGCTTCACCTCATCGATGTCTCATAAAGAAAAGACCTCGGCGCGAAGAGACTCGTTAACCGGGAGTCTGTTTGTGTTGGAACGTGCTTTCGTCCTAATTATGTTGGTGTCCTTTGTGACGACTCCTAACGAGGTAGCTGTGCTTTATGTTAATCAGTGAGGACCCGAGAGGCTGCCCGGGTAAGAAGGTACATGTTCTGTGTAGAGGGGATACATCACTCACCTGCTGCTTCACCTGCTCCAGGGCCATCACACATTCTGCTTGTGTTGGTGCGACATGTATCAACATGTACTTGGCAGAGAAACAGGTTTAAGCACATTTGATTTGAACCACCAATATGTGATTAGTGTATCCTCATGATGTATTTGGGGGATTGTATGGCAGTGTTAGGAGACGTGGGCCGCTGCTGGTTGGTTTAAAAAACACACATTTTTATCATTTCTCTCTGCCTGAACGTAGACACTGATCCTCGCTGCAGGTTTGAAACATTTGGGGTTTAATAATTATCATAATTTAAACTTTGAGAGCCTCCACATGACCGACAGCTAGACGTTAGCATAGCCTGTTAGACGTTAGCCTTCTTCTCCATCCATCTCTTCTCCCTCGTGTCCCCTACAGCAGGGGTCTCAAACTCAAGGCCCGGGGGCCAAATCCGGCCCGCGACTTCATTTTATGTGGCCCGCAAGAGCTTGCAAAGAATATAATACGTTTATAATATAATATGCCCATAAACTACATGTCCCACAATGCATCTCGTTTTGTGACATGCGCACTGAAGAGACTTGCAATGATTTTCCCTGGACTTCTGCTTTCAGACGTAGTTAATTACTAAGTTATTATCCTATCCGATAATAATCCAATTCAGAGGCAATAATGTAATATAATACATTATTTTATATATATATTATATATTTATATAGTTACAACCGGCCCTTTGAGTGCAACCTTTATGCGAATGTGGCCCGCGATGAAGTTGAGTTTGACACCCCTGCCCTACAGGTTGTTTAAAGAGTACGAGTATGTATGGTCTACTGTATACGTTGTACTTGTTAATGCTGTTTTAATTCTACTTTGAGATGTTTAAATTATAGTATTGTTTATTTCTACTCTTCAATTCTACTTATGTGCAATGCCTTGTTTTGTTGTTTTCGATGCTGCTGCAACGCAAACATTTCCAAATGTGGCATCAATAAAGTACCTCTTATCATCTTATCTTAGCTTTCCAGTGTTTTATAATCAATTAGACTTGTGCCTCCTATTTGTGTTACCATAGTAACGAGTAAATCATCATCAGCTTTATTTAAAGAGACTCTAGGTCCATTTTTAAAAGACCTACAACACTCAAATAGAAATTAAAAAAGGCAGTTACGAATGTTTCCACGGAGGCGGCTGGTACCGTACAGCGCTGAGACACGGATGTGACAGCAGCGTAATGAGTGAAGAGAAACATTCAATCGAGAGATGACTTCAGATTTCTGAAGAGAGCTTGGAGCGTGTTGACTCGTGCTTCACAGAACACTTCACTGCCCCGCCTTGGCTTTCTAAGCAGTGTACGCAAACAGTCATTAAGCAACCTGGAGCTTGGAGGCTCGCCTTCTTCAACTTGACCCACGAGGGGGCAACTAAGCTCCACGGCTCCCTGTGGACCTCTTCACCCCAACATTAAGTGGCTGATACCGTGTGAAATAGATGCCCCAACAAGGGAAGGAAGCTAATTAGGATGTGAACAATGTTGGATTACAAAAACGTTGCTTGCTGGAACAAGACCTTTTAGTGACGCCTACTGAACGAACATTTAGTTTGTTTCTCCACGCGGCTAATTTAATCCTAAATCAATGGGGTAAATCATGTAGAGAACTAAGAAGACATCAATGTACATGTAGCAATATCAGCTATAAAGGCATAATTACCACAGAGCAGATCGGGTTATTGTGAAGTAAAGATGCTTAAAACCAAACAAATATGGATTTCTCAAATCGGGGACTTTTTGAATTACTTAGTTACATTACATTACATTACATTACATTACATTACATTGCATTACATTACATTACATTACATTACATTACATTGCATTACATTATATTACATTACATTGCATTACATTACATTATATTACATTACATTGCATTACATTACATTGCATTGCATTACATTACATTACATTACATTACATTGCATTACATTACATTGCATTACATTACATTGCATTACATTACATTATATTACATTACATTACATTGCATTACATTACATTACATTACATTATATTACATTACATTACATTACATTACATTTAGCTGACGCTTTTATCCAAAGCGACTTACAATAAGTGCGTTCGACCAACAAAATACAAACTTGAAGAAAACAGAATCATAAAGTACATCAGGCTTCAGAGAGCCAAACATTTCAAGTGCTACTCAACTGGCTTTAGATAAGCCAGCCCTTTGTTAGTATATAAGTGCTTTGTTAGTAATTCTATCGCTCGAAGTGGAGTCGAAAGAGATGAGTTTCAGTCTGGAAGGTGTGTGAGCTTTCTGCTGTCCTGATGTCAATGGGAGCTCATTCCACCATCTTGGAGCCAGGATAGCAAACCCACGTGTTTCTGCTGATGGGAACTTGGGTCCCCCTCGCAGCGAGGGTGCAGCGAGTCGTTTGGCTGATGCAGAGCGGAGTGCACGTGCTTAGTGTTTTATAACAAAAGATATAGCTGTATTTAGCCGTCTGATGATCTTACGCTCAGTCTCCCAATATGACTTTCACTTCTTCTTGACGCCGTCAGACAGCAAGAAGCTCCTAAGCACACTAAACACAACCGTTGTGCTAATTAGTCTTTTCATTAAGACGCGTTATGAATGGATGGGCAGAGATTCCTTTCGGTCTGGTGTGAACTTTACTGTTTGGAGTTTTTCCACATTGAAAAAGCTAATTTATGAAGCGAGTCGAATGGAAATCTAATCAGCTCTTCGCCTTCGTGGCGGAAACACGTTGTGAACTCTCCTCTGGAGTCACTGTGTTTGAAACATCGTGTTTTCCCACACAGAAAGGCAGGCGAGGCCGACCGTCTGCACACAAAGAGAGTTCCAGAGGACACGCTCGTCTTCGCTCCTTCGCTCCTCTCGTCTTTCCTTCTTTTCTGTGAGTGTCTTCAAGGCTGCGAGCATTCTGTTCGAGCACAACAGCGAGCACGGCCCGCTGAGCTGCAGCTCGTATGAATACAACACTCAACCTTCAAGTTTCTGGATCGGACTGCGGTGCTGGAAGGATGTCGAAGTTTGAGTTCTGCAATAATTAGAGGGGTCGTATTCAGGGCTGCGTTCAGGGCTTGAGAGAAGCTGAGCTGAGGCGTTCTAATTCCTCCGAGCGGAGCTTTCCACATCCACACGTTGTTGTATTTACTCCCAATTTTGTAGATATCAAAGTCAAACTTGGTCCTTTGCTGTTCGCACATATATAAACGGGTCATTTTCATACCTTTGGCGGACATTTGTATACGTATTCTCATATGTATTTGTATTTTTTTGAATTCCTCTGGATTGTGGGAAACAGTATTTCCATCTTTCTGTCTGGACACAAAAACTGAAAGATTAGCAATAAAGACTGTTTGAAATGTTTTTGAAATATAATCCTCAATGCAAGCACAGCCACAAAGCAGGGTTTCCGCTAGGATTTTTTTCTCGCCAGTCAAATGTCCGGGCAGAATTTATTTTACCGGACAAATGTGAAACTTACCGGTCATATTTCAATAATAATAATAAGAGTTGTGTAGCAGAGTTTCCGTTAGCAGGTAATTACCGGACTATGAGCAGATATGCTTCAGTTTAAAACTCAGTTCACGGGCTCATTTTTATATTGCTTCAGTTTATAATCGTAACAGATCGAAAACTTCAGATTCATTTTTCAATAAATGATTCCACAAACAACAAACAACATAATTATTATATGCAAACAAACTACTTGTAGTAGATAACGTACATTATTCAAAAGTTTACATTAACTTTGAATAATAACACGGGAGAAACGGATCCTCTCTTTTCCCCTCTCCCTCCCTCTCTCCCTCCCCCTCTCCCTCCCCCTCCCTCTCTCTCCTGACAGCCCGTCAGTTTCTCATGCAGCTCCTGCAGCTCGCTAAACAGAGGGCGGAGCTTCAGGTGATTATGCAGAGCTGCGTGTCTCGGTCAGACTCAGCAGCTGATCTGATCTCTCTCTCGCGTCCGGTTACACTTCACTCGCGTTTCTGTCCATATCGATCAGATCCAGCTCTCCTGATCGGCCTTTATAGAGAGCACCGATCAAACTATTAAGAGTGAATATCGGCCGATAATGACCGGCGGCCGATCGATCGGAGCCTCCCTAATTATTACCAGACATTTTGACCGGCAGTTTTTGAATTTACCGGTTTTTAATAAATGTTACCAGCTAAAAACCGGTAATTACCGGCTAACGGAAACCCTGCCACAAAGCTCAGTTATCGTACCACTCACACCACCAGTGACATGTACAAGCTCCTTGGTAACGGAAGCTTGTTTTCAATGCCCAGACTTCCAGTGGTGATGGCGCCATTAAATGATAACTCTTCTTTGGGTTACGATGTGTAAAGCGTACCTCGGCACCTTGTTGGTGCTTGTACATGTAATAGTTGTTCCTCCTTCATTGCCATTGTTCTGCCTCCTTCTCGGCTCAAAGGCAACATCTACACTTTGTCACATGGATACTTGCTATTACCAGATGCACGACATGACAAATTGCACTCAGCTGCAAATACTACGTGCCGTTGGTCAAATAAATGGTGTCTTGAGACGCGTAGGTTAGCAGCCACAACCCATTATTTGTGAATTGTGCTCGTAGGTTTCAAGAAGTGAAGCTTTGGTGAACAATACGTGATGCTCGAGAGTCAGGCCAAGCACTCTGTATCAGAAGGAGCCATTTGTGGAGGAACATTCTCCCTGCGTGTGCCTGTCTGTGTCTGTCTGTTGTTTTGTGTCTGTATCTACGCCGGGATCCGGAGTCGAGGCTGATCCTCTTGCTGTGGTCCTGTGTCCTGGATCCTCTATCCTGAGTTCTGGATTAAGTCGTGGACTTCGGGTCGTGGCTGAACCCGTCTGCGGTCCTGCCTTGGGTCTCGTCATGCTGCTTCCCTGATGGCTTCCTCAGGACTGATGACATCCTCGTGGATTCATCTTCTTATTACAGACACATGCATTTCCTAACATTCGGTCTATATGCTGTGAATTATAAAACGGACAAGTCAAATCAAGCAATCTGATTGGTTCTTAGCCGTGATATACTGAGCGTATACCACGGGTAGAATTGTAAGTTACTTTTCACAACAAATCAGTATCTCTCCGCGTCTGAGAAAAACAGTATACCGTTGGGCTGAAAAGCAAACTGCCTGCAGTTTGCTTTTCAAACTGGAACAAGAAAGCAGCGGAGAAGTAACGGGGCAGAAACCCTCCTTTTTACGCAGCGGCCAGACATACACATCAAACGGCAAAACATACAGTGGGCAGTTCCTTTGGCATTAGGGCAGGGATATCTAGATACTTTCCAAGGTCTGAGATCATGAATTGTGCTACTTTAAAGCAAGCAACGATGTTTTCAAATCTGTAATCAAAGAGGTCCGCAAAAACACTATCAACCAATCAGATTGCTTGATTTGACTTGTCAGTTTTATAAATATATTTACATTTCTTCCGTTACGAAACAAACTTACAAAGCATAAGATGGAAACATTTAAGATTAACTTGGACCTCCGGGGGGCCTCACTATGGAGGAGTGGATTGAGCAGTGCCTATCTCCAGGGGAAAAAAGCACCTAAACGACGACATGCAGAGCTACGTGAAGAGCAGGTAGACCAACTGGAGAAGTACCACCATTCAAAAGCTTTCTGATGCAGGTCTTGAAACAAAACAGAGAAATGATGACCGTTAGTGGCCACAGGTGCGAAAGCTCTCTCCAGAGCTGCTGGAAGCCGAGTCTCGGGGACCGGAGAATGTGGAGCAATATTCTCACCACGCCGAGCAACAGCCTAGAACAACCTCAACAAGTAACCACGTGAGCCATGCTACTGATGCTGGACAGGTTTTCAGTGGGTGCACAATAAACGGCAACAAACAAATGAATGTAAATAAATAGCCAAATAATCGATCAACGCTCTCTGTCTAATATGTTCGCTAGCTGTTAGTGTTGTTGCATAGCAACCACCTCGCACTATGTTTCGCGCAGAAGGCAACGGAGGGACTATTTTATTTTGAACATCATTATTTACGATTAAAAACTATTTAAATTAGAGTGTGTATTTTTCTTTCATATTGCCACACTTGGTAACCTTCGCGTCGGGCCGAACCACGCCCCTTAGCTGTGATATAATGAGCATATACCACGGCCTGTCGTGAGCTATTGCTTAAATGTATTATCTCTTGGATTTACACACGGCATCTATTGCACGTCTGTCCGTCCTGGAGAGGGATCCCTCCTCTGCTGCTCTCCCTGAGGTTTCTCCCATGTTCCCTTAAACTGTGGGTTTTCTCTGGAAGTGTTTCCTTGTACGATGTGAGGGTCTAAGGACAGAGGGTCTAAGGACGGAGGGTCTGAGGACAGAGGGTCTGTGCTGTTGTATTTGCTGTAAAGTGTCCCTACAGTAAGGTATTTTTATTATATGTACAGCACTTTGGCTCCACCAAAAATCGTTTTAAAAATGTGCTATATAAATAAAACTTGATTTGATTTGATTTGATAAATAATTCAATTCAAGTTTGTCTTTTGTTATATTTAATAAAGTAATAAAGAAAGTCAATATGCAAGTTAAATCTATCTCAAATACAGAGCCACTTCATGCTGTGAGTTCTTGATGCATTTAAATGTGAAACAAGAAGACTATTTTTTGTAAGATGTATTATAAAAGTAGATTATTTCAAAACAGATATATAAATTGTATTAATGCACCAAATAAGCTATATTTATTTGATATACATAAACCTGGATCTTATGAAATTAAAATAGGCTTTATTTATACATGAGCCGGGTTCTAATGTATTTGAAACACATTGCATGTATTGATAATAAGGCTGAAGTTATTACTTATTTGCAATGCAGAGTTTATTAGTCAATGTATGTAAGAACTATCCAAATGGATGGACAATATATGCAATTGAAATACATACATCCTCTGTATTCGGGTCCAATATGTCGGTGAGTGTGTTCTCAGAGGAGAAAGAAGTTCTGCTTACAGCCTCATACATTCATGAGAGGAAACAGCTGGTCCTCCATCCCATCATTAAACCATTAACCCCCTCATCATTTAAACAAATCCCACTTTTACTTCCTTTGCCTCCTGACACGTAAATCCATAACATCTGTCTTTGTTAAACACATGCAAGACTACAATGCAATAGAACAGAGTAAAAGGCAATCAGAGTAAGGCTGTTGGAGAAATACTGTTTTCTACGGCTTTACTCTCGTATATATATATATATATATATATATACGCCTGATGTTTTTCGCTGCTCCGTTGAGCAACAAACCCCATGTGTGTGAGTTAACCCACATCCTTTGTATGTGACTTAACTCGGCTCCTTCTTGCAGGAATGAATTAGTACCTGCTCATTGATTCTCAACCTAGTGTCGAGTGATATTTTTCTAACAAAGACGATATGTTTTAAATGATTATAGGATCATTTGACACGACACATCTTACCGCAGGAGACCTGATACTCCTGAACTTTTCAACTGGCAGAATAAACATGCATCTTCATGAATGGACATTTAGAGTTCGTCGCCTGGTGTGCAGCGGATTACTTCCTCTGAAGCAAGCTGGGGAAGCGCTGGTCTATATGCGTTACTCATTGACCCTTAAGGTCCTGTGTCATGGCCATTTCCACTGATCATAGTTCCATCGTTGAGGTCGACTAGAATAGATTTATACTGTGCCATGTTCCAAACTCACATTGGTTTCTCACAGCATCTCTGTAAAGTATGTGTTTCACTCTCTCCACTAAACGGCTCGCTGCAGCTCTTGCCCCCCCCCCCCCTCCCTGTGAGCTCAGTGTGCTCCGATTGGTCGAGACCAGTCGGGTTGTGAATCGCGCTAAGCTCCGTGGAGGTGTGATTTCCTTGTTTAGCGAAACACAGCCAAACTCACCCTGAGCACACACAAAGTCACAGCCGAAGTAAAAACAATAAGTGTGGCTTGATATCGAGTAAGAAAAAGGTTTAGAACGCTGAGAGAACGGGTCTGCGGAGAGAATGTCGCCGCGATCCCAACTGTCTGTTATCAGCCTGCAGCCAGGGAGGAGAGACCAGCTGAGCTGCCTGCACTGAGTGTGTGAGGAAGTCCGTGGATTGGTCAATTTGGACCAATCAGCGGGGGCTTAACGTAACGGCTCCACGGATTGGTCCATTTCGTTCCGGGGACGACATCATGATGTCCCCGGAAGAATCAAATGGACAGTGACGTGTCTCCAACGAGGCGTTCTGGGGAGGTCTTCTCTGTGTTAGAGTTTTACTCGCTACATGCACAAGGGGACGGGTGATAACCGGAAAAGCATGACATGTCACCTTTAAGGCCAATTCGTTTCAAACAGGAAGTGGTTTTCTATCAGCTAAATTGGGTGAGTTTAAGGAAATCAACCAGAAACCGCGATGGTGAACTCAATGCTCATGTTCGAGCGATTCCACCTGGAAACGAGAGGTCCGATCGATGAAGAACAACTCTTCCTCTCTTGATGATAGCTGTTAATAATCACAGATAGCTTCATAGAAACGTCCAGAACATAGAGGTCGCGAGAGCTGTTTTTCCTACACTGAGATTTAATGAATGGAGGGAAGGTGCCGGGGGGTTTTCCCGGTTGATGTGATGAACTGTGACAGGTCTCGACTAATGAGCAGATAATGTGATTCTGACGGGGAAGAGGAGAGGTTAATGGATAGAGGGGAGGACAGGGACAACAGAGACACGAGATGGTAGAAGAAGGGAGATAAAGGGGGGGAGACAATCAATGAGATGAGAGACCTGACAGAGAAGGAGGAAGCAGAAGACTGACTACAAAGGAGAGGAGAGAGATTGAAAACCCTGAGGAAACGGGAGGAAGAAGAAGGTCTTAAGGAATGGATGCAATGCACAACAAACCCCAGAGAGGTGGGAGAAGCGGAATTGGAAAGGAAGTAATTGAATTGAGTTGAGAAGACGGGGGTTTGGGGGGAGACAAGAGAAGAGAGGAGGGGGGATGAGGGGGATCAGGAGGCGATGGGGAAGAATGAATGAGAAAGGTGGATATCTATTTCCGGCCTCCAATCATTTCGTTTCCACTCGGGGATTCTCCGACCCTCCCTCCCGGTTGATGGGAACGCAGGAGGAACTTCCCCCGAGGTGTGAAGGCTTTGATTACTGAATGATCCTCTGGTGCTTCACGGTGATTCATCGTGGTGTGAAATGAGGGGCTCTGGAGCGTGGATGCTCTTGGATCGAGCTGATTAAAGATAATTGTCACATGGCTCAGTTGAATACTTGATTCTGATTGGTCAGAAGCTCCGCTTTTAGAAATGTGGGTACGGAGGAAAAGAGAGTGGGTTTTATTTTCTGACACTTTGTGAGTCTCCCGACACACCGGGGACACACCGGGTAAACACCGGGGACACACCGGGTAAACACCGGGGACACCACGGGTACACACCGGGGACACCACGGGTACACACCGGGGACACACCGGGAACACACCGGGGACACACCGGGTAAACACCGGGGACACCACGGGTACACACCGGGGACACCACGGGTACACACCGGGAACACACCGGGGACACACCGGGAACACACCGGGGACACACCGGGGACACACCGGGGACACACCGGGGACACACCGGGGACACACCGGGGACACACCGGGAACACACCGGGTACACACCGGGACACACCGGGGACACACCGGGGACGCACCGGGGACACACCGGGGACACACCGGGGACACACCGGGGACACACCGGGGACACACCGGGACACACCGGGGACACACCGGGGACGCACCGGGGACACACCGGGTACACACCGGGGACACACCGGGGACACACCGGGGACACACCGGGACACACCGGGGCGCACCGGGTACACACCGGGACACAGATTGATGTATAAAAGACATCAAAAAGTGCATTTTGCATGATAGGAGACCTTTAAAGGCCCGGACGCACCAAGCTGAGACCAAAGAACTCACACCGACGGACCCGACTGTTGTGTCGCCTCGCGTCTCTGTGTCTCGGCCATGTGTCGCACTGGAACACACCGCAAAGACGTCAACCGATGGCCAAGAAGCACGTACGAACTGCGCATGCGTGAGTGGCAATACCTCTCCTCACCAGCAGGCGGCGGTAGTGTGTATTCGTCATTCAAAAGAGGCTACAACCGGAAGACAGACTGCGTGATATAAACAAACATCAAATAGCGTGCGTTCCATGTTCCCTCTACAGCGAGAAGCTCACGGGGCTTTCCCGAACCTGAGTCGAGAGCTGGAGAGAAATGAAATCTCACATTTGCCTTCCTAATAGTTTGTTTGGGTCCCTCACTTCCGTTTCGCTTCTCATGCACTGATTCGCTAGCTGAACAGCCAATCAGAGTGATTTCTTTGGCCTGTTGCCTACCGTGTGGAATCGCTAGATATGTGTCTGATCCATATTCTCCACACAGACGTCCAGCTCCTGCCGTCTGCCGGAGGATTCAGGCCGAGCCGCTTTGAGCACTCTTCCCTGCGTTCAGCGTCTTAACACTCACAAGCAATATACTTCTAAATGTTGGCCGTGAGGGTTGTGCTCTCGGTCTGTGTATTGTGTTTGTGCAAACGGTGCATGAGTGATGATATGTGCATGTATTTTAATGTTTATTTTGTATATGTGCATGTATGCAGAACTGCAGGATGGAGTCAGGAACAAACTGCCTTACGGGGACAATAAAGTATATCGTATCGTATCGATATGAAAGACACAAACTTCAGAAAAAAGCCAATTTAAAGGCCACCTATTCTACAAAATCCACTTCTTCATGTCTCTTCTACATCAACACGTGTCCCCTCTTCTTCATGTCTCTTCATCAACACGTGTCCCCTCTTCTTCATGTCTCTTCATCAACATGTGTCCCCTCTTCTTCATGTCTCTTCATCAACACGTGTCCCCTCTTCTTCATGTCTCTTCATCAACATGTGTCCCCTCTTCTTCATGTCTCTTCATCAACATGTGTCCCCTCTTCTTCATGTCTCTTCTACATCAACACGTGTCCCCTCTTCTTCATGTCTCTACATCAACATGTGTCCCCTCTTCTCCATGTCTCTTCTACATCAACATGTGTCCCCTCTTCTTCATGTCTCTTCATCAACACGTGTCCCCTCTTCTTCATGTCTCTTCATCAACATGTGTCCCCTCTTCTTCATGTCTCTTCATCAACATGTGTCCCCTCTTCTTCATGTCTCTTCTACATCAACACGTGTCCCCTCTTCTTCATGTCTCTACATCAACATGTGTCCCCTCTTCTCCATGTCTCTTCTACATCAACATGTGTCCCCTCTTCTCCATGTCTCTTCTACATCAACATGTGTCCCCTCTTCTTCATGTCTCTACATCAACATGTGTCCCCTCTTCTTCATGTCTCTACATCAACATGTGTCCCCTCTTCTCCATGTCTCTTCTACATCAACATATGTCCCCTCTTCTCCATGTCTCTTCTACATCAACATGTATCCCCTCTTCTTCATGTCTCTACATCAACATGTGTCCCCTCTTCTTCATGTCTCTTCTACATCAACATGTGTCCCCTCTTCTTCATGTCTCTTCTACATCAACTTGTGTCCCCTCTTGTTCATGTCTCTTCTACATCAACATGTGTCCCCTCTTCTTCATGTCTCTTCTACATCAACATGTGTCCCCTCTTCTTCATGTCTCTTCTACATCAACATGTGTCCCCTCTTCTCCATGTCTCTTCTACATCAACATGTGTCCCCTCTTCTTCATGTCTCTTCTACATCAACATGTGTCCCCTCTTCTTCATGTCTCTTCTACATCAACATGTGTCCCCTCTTCTCCATGTCTCTTCTACATCAACACGTGTCCCCTCTTCTTCATGTCTCTACATCAACATGTGTCCCCTCTTCTCCATGTCTCTTCTACATCAACATGTGTCCCCTCTTCTCCATGTCTCTTCTACATCAACATGTGTCCCCTCTTCTTCATGTCTCTACATCAACATGTGTCCCCTCTTCTTCATGTCTCTTCTACATCAACATGTGTCCCCTCTTCTTCATGTCTCTTCTACATCAACTTGTGTCCCCTCTTGTTCATGTCTCTTCTACATCAACATGTGTCCCCTCTTCTTCATGTCTCTTCTACATCAACATGTGTCCCCTCTTCTTCATGTCTCTTCTACATCAACATGTGTCCCCTCTTCTCCATGTCTCTTCTACATCAACATGTGTCCCCTCTTCTTCATGTCTCTTCTACATCAACATGTGTCCCCTCTTCTGCATGTCTCTTCTACATCAACATGTGTCCCCTCTTCTTCATGTCTCTTCTCCATCAACATGTGTCCCCTCTTCTTCATGTCTCTTCTGCATCAACATGTGTCCCCTCTTCTTCATGTCTCTTCTACATCAACATGTGTCCCCTCTTCTCCATGTCTCTTCTACATCAACATGTGTCCCCTCTGTGGAAAGAGACTCTGAAAGGTTCAGGAACAAAGATTCTCTCTCTTTTTGATCCATTTCTATAAAAACCTGTCTGAAAATGAGCTGATCAGATTTTGGCCACTTTATGATGTCATAACGATGTGTTGTCTTGTGTAACCATCAGCCAATCAGCAACCAAGGTAACCCCCCCCCCCCCCCCCCTATCACCTGAATGTCCTCCTAGAGCTCCATTGAGTTCTTTGTAACTAAATGTCTCTCAGAGGGGCGTGGGGAGGGGCTCCTTATTTTCATCTAAAGTAACAGACAGAGAATCAGCACTTTGGAAACAGGGCTGAAACAGAGGGGTTTATGGGTAATGATCTGTTTGGTGTTTCAGCCAATCAGAGACAGGCTCTGTGTACATCTGAGACCTGTGATATATTGATGAGAAACGGTATCATAGGGACCTTTGAGTCCGTTGTCATGCACTTAATCTCCATAAAGATATAAAGCACGGACACCAACCTGCTTTCCGGAGCTTCTTGTTCCTGAACACGGACACGATGACCAGCAGGTTCCCGATCACGTCCACCACGATGGTTGTAATGAGCACTCCGGCCAGCAGGGGGGGCACCCAGGGGAGGGAAGGCTGCTGGGGAGCCCCCTCCTCCCCGGGCACAGTGGAGTTACCCAGCATCCCCCCCTCCAGAGCGGGCTCACGGACCTCCAGGGACATCAGTGGATGAAAAAGACACGGGTCGAGGAGTCGAATTGGGTCGTCGAAGCGGAAAATCGGTCCATGGAGCATCACTGGCTGGAAGTCAAGCGGAAGGGGAGGGACATTAGAACGGGACACGTAATATAATCTAAGGCAGTGTTTCTCAAACTTTTTCATACCAAGGACCACTTAACCAATAAAAAAACACTCGCGGACCACCTAACTCCACAAATATCCCAAAACACATTATTCTTTACAAATCGCCTGAAAATTGTACAAGCAAGTGGCAACATGTGTGATGAAGGTGCTTATCTGGGCTATATCATGCAATCGAAAGTGAAACTTAAGCTCGTTCCATTGCGGAGATATTCCCGCGAGAGTGCGAAAAACTTAAATAGATTTATTTATTTAAAATGTGAAATGTTGCCAATATACTCACGGACCACTAGGGGGCGCTCACGGACCACCAGTAGTCCGCGGACCACACTTTGAGAAGCACTGATCTAAGGCAAGGCACGTTTATTCGTACAGAACCTTTCAACACAAGGCAACTCAAGAATACAAGAATAAAAGATATTAAGAGCGTTAAGAAATGACGGAAAGAAATAGTGCAGCAGAAACATATCATAAAATGGCATTTAAAAACATGCATTAAAAAGCAAAGATAATGAAACATGAATAACAGGTACATGAATACAAGTTACAGATATGAATAGTTCATTTAAAAGCAGCGGCAAAAAGAAAAGTCTTCAGCCTGGATTTAAAAGTAGTCAGAGTTGCGGCGGACCGGTTTCTGGGAGTTAGTTCCAGAGATTTGGAGCATAACAACTGAACTTCTCCGTGTTCAGTTCTGAGTCTGAACGCAGACCTGAGAGTCTGGATGGTTCCGGATTTAGCAGGAGATCAGAAACCTAAAAGCAATTACCCTTACAGCAAACCTGAATGAATGCTTGAGAAATACGAGGAGAGGAAGAGAGCAGTGGGAACTGTTTTTTCAAGATTCAAGGCTTCATCGTCACAGCAACGCCCCGTCTACGCTACAGGCATCGAAACATGCTTTCAATGCTTCGCCCGTTCACTTGAATGGGGTGACGTAGAAGATTTTGAATCTTCGCCAAATTGCATTGTGGGGAGCGTGGCATGGCTTTGCATCGTGAGCATCAAAAGTTGAGCAATGTTCAACTTTTGACGCTCCCGATGCTTTCGAAGCTGGCATCAGCCAATCAAATCCCGTTTATGCAAATCCCGCCAGTACAAGCGCTAGCCAATCAAACCGCGCGCAAGCTGGGAGAGCCAGACCGCAGTTCATTTCCTCATATTCCAAACGAGAAATTACGGTAGCAAATCACCCGGTTCTTTCCGACCAGAACTATTACCGGGATACAAACCGGAGGAGCCAGCATGGAGGAAGGTGGCAGAGGCAGTGGGTGAAACTGGTAGGGTTTCGCCTGTTTGCGGAGTTAATATTACTTCGTTTTAACATTGCTATTGCTTTGTATGCCGGAGGCGGGAGATTCCTGATTGGTTGTTGGTCGCCTTGGGCGCGAGAAATCGCCAAGCCTCGGACACGCCCAGCTACAAGATTTTTTGATGCCTGTAGTGTAGACGGGCCGTAACGGTCCATGGAGCAGGGGGGGGGGGGGGGGGGGGGTACTTTAAAAATGCAATTAATGGCAATTACTAGTTAACTGTAAAACAATGTATTCAGTAACATGATGAACGTTCTGTTAACAGAAATGTAGAATCAATTTGTTTTTCACAAGTCATGTTGAGAATAAAAACACATCTAAACTATAGTCAGAAAACTGCAGAGCAATTGTCCAAATGTAAGTGTTTTGGGCCATTGTATCGCATGTGCACCTGTCGGCCACCGTATGTTTGGGTCCAGGGTCAGACCCCCCTGTCTCTACTCTGACTAAATGCAGATGTTATAAATATATTGGAGAATAAAGTTTTAAGCAGCGTTGGTGCTTTGATGACATTTTGTCTGTTCTTTTAGTTTTTTTGATAGTCTTTCGACAATTTTTCCAAACTGTTCACTTTATTTGAAGTAAAATAAATTCAGATGAGAAATATGTAAATAAAATAGGTGGGAAATGATGTGTGAAAGTGCAGCAGACAGCAGTAATACATATGTAGCATTTACCTTTCTCTCTCTACACCTGACACCGGTCGCTGCTTCTTCTTCTTCTTTATTCAGTGGGAAATTGGAAGAAGCTTCTCTGAAACACCTCGATGTGTTCCTGGAAAAAAATCCCCGACTTGCTGCAAGTCCTCATCACAAATAGTCCAAGAGAGAACTGATACAAATGGAAAAAAATGGAAAAAAAGCGAAGAATAATCCTCTTTCCACCACACATGTATCTGAAGCTGGTCAATGTGGGGACACAGTAAATAACTTATTTATGGAGGGATGTTTTCTTTTACAATAATGCCGGTTTTATGCGTCGCTGAGCCCGATCAGTAGCCTTACTTCCGGCGTCCATGAAGACCAGAATCACCGGAGAACTGTGCGCTTCGCTGTGCGTAATGGCACCGAACCCACGCGTCCCTTACGTCTCCAAGAGGGACATTTCTGTGCAGCTTCAGCAGTTTTTACATCCGCCGGTCTGCGTGTGTGTTCCCCGAAGTAAACGGGAAACAGACAGCGGAGTCATCTCCTGTCAAATAGTCCTCAGTGGACATTCAGGGGAAGAACACGCAATAAAGCATCTTCTAGATTGAGGGGGAAATGGCGAACGGTGTCCAAACCGTTCGACTGTCTTTCAAATTAGAAACATAAATCGGTAAATCTGAGGGTTTTCTCTTTCCTGTGAGTGAAGAGTCTTTTCCTGATGCTTCCGCTCCGAGGTTTCATTCATAAATCCGCTCCGTTATTCCCGAGTCCATCTTTATTAGTGTCAGAGGCCGGTGTCACGGTCACTCAGACCCTCACGTGCGGTCATCCACGCGCCTTATAGCTCTCAATAGTGATGCGCTTTCTCTCTCCTCATATCTCACTCACTCCTCCCCCTCTCGATCCCTCTGTGCTGAGGTTTAATATACAGTCTCTGGTGTGAATGAACGTGTGTGCGCGCGTGTGTGTGTGTGTGTGTGTGTGTGTGTGTGTGTGTGTGTGTGTGTGTGTGTGTGTGTGTGTGTGTGTGTGTGTGTGTGTGTGTGTGTGTGTGTGTGTGTGTGTGTGTGTGTGTGTGTGTGTGTGTGTGTGTGTGTGTGCTGTTTCCATTAAGATCCAGCAACAGTGATAAGCTCTCATTGTCCTTTCCGTCCATCTTTGACCTTCCATTGTCTTTGTTCTCCTTTTCTGTCTTGGTTTACATGTCTATACAGTAGGTCTATATATCAGCTGTGTGCATCCCTCTTTAGTGTCCCCTGCTCTCCCAGCTGTGTGCGTCACTCTTTAGTGTCCCCTGGTCTCCAGCTGTGTGCATCACTCTTTAGTGTCCCCTGGTCTCCCAGCTGTGTGCATCACTCTTTAGTGTCCCCTGGTCTCCCAGCTGTGTGCATCACTCTTTAGTGTCCCCTGCTCTCCCAGCTGTGTGCGTCCCTCTTTAGTGTCCCCTGGTCTCCAGCTGTGTGCATCACTCTTTAGTGTCCCCTGGTCTCCCAGCTGTGTGCATCACTCTTTAGTGTCCCCTGCTCTCCCAGCTGTGTGCGTCCCTCTTTAGTGTCCCCTGGTCTCCAGCTGTGTGCATCACTCTTTAATGTCCCCTGGTCTCCCAGCTGTGCGCGTCACTCTTTAGTGTTCCCTGGTCTCCAGCTGTGGCGTCACTCTTTAGTGTCCCCTTGTCTCCCAGCTGTGTGCGTCACTCTTTAGTGTCCCCTTGTCTCCCAGCTGTGTGCGTCACTCTTTAGTGTCCCCTTGTCTCCCAGCTGTGTGCGTCACTCTTTAGTATCCCCTGGTCTACCAGCTGTGTGCATCACTCTTTAGTGTCCCCTGGTCTCCAGCTGTGTGCGTCACTCTTTAGTGTCCCCTGGCCTCCCAGCTGTGTGCGTCACTCTTTAGTGTCCCCTGGT
The DNA here is from genome assembly GCF_902827115.2 of Pseudochaenichthys georgianus. Classification (NCBI taxonomy): domain Eukaryota; kingdom Metazoa; phylum Chordata; class Actinopteri; order Perciformes; family Channichthyidae; genus Pseudochaenichthys; species Pseudochaenichthys georgianus. The sequence goes on along the minus strand of NC_047512.1, from coordinate 2,341,653 downwards.
CTCCCAGCTGTGTGCATCACTCTTTAGTGTCCCCTGGTCTCCCAGCTGTGTGCATCACTCTTTAGTGTCCCCTGGTCTCCCAGATGTGTGCGTCACTCTTTAGTGTCCCCTGGCCTCCCAGCTGTGTGCGTCACTCTTTAGTGTCCCCTGGTCTCCCAGCTGTGTGCATCACTCTTTAGTGTCCCCTGGTCTCCCAGCTGTGTGCATCACTCTTTAGTGTCCCCTGGTCTCCCAGATGTGTGCATCACTCTTTAGTGTCCCCTGGTCTCCCAGCTGTGTGCATCACTCTTTAGTGTCCCATGATCTCCAGCTGTGTGTGTCACTCTTTAGTGTCCCCTGCTCTCCCAGCTGTGTGCGTCACTCTTTAGTGTCCCCTGCTCTCCCAGCTGTGTGCGTCACTCTTTAGTGTCCCCTGGTCTCCCAGCTGTGTGCGTCACTCTTTAGTGTCCCATGGTCTCCAGCTGTGTGCGTCACTCTTTAGTGTCCCCTGCTCTCCCAGCTGTGTGCATCACTCTTTAGTGTCCCCTGGTCTCCAGCTGTGTGCATCACTCTTTAGTGTCCCCTGGTCTCCCAGCTGTGTGCATCACTCTTTAGTGTCCCCTGGTCGCCCAGCTGTGTGCGTCACTCTTTAGTGTCCCCTGGTCTCCCAGCTGTGTGCGTCACTCTTTAGTGTCCCCTGCTCTCCCAGCTGTGTGCGTCACTCTTTAGTGTCCCCTGGTCTACCAGCTGTGTGCGTCACTCTTTAGTGTCCCCTGCTCTCCCAGCTGTGTGCGTCACTCTTTAGTGTCCCCTGGTCTACCAGCTGTGTGCGTCACTCTTTAGTGTCCCCTGCTCTCCCAGCTGTGTGCGTCACTCTTTAGTGTCCCCTGGTCTCCCAGCTGTGTGCGTCACTCTTTAGTGTCCCCTGCTCTCCCAGCTGTGTGCGTCCCTCTTTAGTGTCCCCTGGTCTCCAGCTGTGTGCATCACTCTTTAGTGTCCCCTGGTCTCCCAGCTGTGTGTATCACTCTTTAGTGTCCCCTGCTCTCCCAGCTGTGTGCGTCCCTCTTTAGTGTCCCCTGGTCTCCAGCTGTGTGCATCACTCTTTAGTGTCCCCTGGTCTCCCAGCTGTGCGCGTCACTCTTTAGTGTTCCCTGGTCTCCAGCTGTGGCGTCACTCTTTAGTGTCCCCTTGTCTCCCAGCTGTGTGCGTCACTCTTTAGTGTCCCCTGGTCTCCCAGCTGTGTGCGTCACTCTTTAGTGTCCCCTGCTCTCCCAGCTGTGTGCGTCACTCTTTAGTGTCCCCTGGTCTACCAGCTGTGTGCGTCACTCTTTAGTGTCCCCTGCTCTCCCAGCTGTGTGCGTCACTCTTTAGTGTCCCCTGGTCTACCAGCTGTGTGCGTCACTCTTTAGTGTCCCCTGCTCTCCCAGCTGTGTGCGTCACTCTTTAGTGTCCCCTGGTCTCCCAGCTGTGTGCGTCACTCTTTAGTGTCCCCTGCTCTCCCAGCTGTGTGCATCCCTCTTTAGTGTCCCCTGGTCTCCAGCTGTGTGCATCACTCTTTAGTGTCCCCTGGTCTCCCAGCTGTGTGCATCACTCTTTAGTGTCCCCTGCTCTCCCAGCTGTGTGCGTCCCTCTTTAGTGTCCCCTGGTCTCCAGCTGTGTGCATCACTCTTTAGTGTCCCCTGGTCTCCCAGCTGTGCGCGTCACTCTTTAGTGTTCCCTGGTCTCCAGCTGTGGCGTCACTCTTTAGTGTCCCCTTGTCTCCCAGCTGTGTGCGTCACTCTTTAGTGTCCCCTTGTCTCCCAGCTGTGTGCGTCACTCTTTAGTGTCCCCTGGTCTCCAGCTGTGTGCATCACTCTTTAGTGTCCCCTGGTCTCCAGCTGTGTGCGTCACTCTTTAGTGTCCCCTGGCCTCCCAGCTGTGTGCGTCACTCTTTAGTGTCCCCTGGTCTCCCAGCTGTGTGCATCACTCTTTAGTGTCCCCTGGTCTCCCAGCTGTGTGCATCACTCTTTAGTGTCCCCTGGTCTCCCAGCTGTGTGCGTCACTCTTTAGTGTCCCCTGCTCTCCCAGCTGTGTGCGTCCCTCTTTAGTGTCCCCTGGTCTCCAGCTGTGTGCGTCACTCTTTAGTGTCCCCTGGTCTCCCAGCTGTGTGCATCACTCTTTAGTGTCCCCTGGTCTCCCAGCTGTGTGCGTCACTCTTTAGTGTCCCCTGGTCTACCAGCTGTGTGCGTCACTCTTTAGTGTCCCCTGGTCTCCCAGCTGTGTGCGTCACTCTTTAGTGTCCCCTGGTCTCCCAGCTGTGTGCGTCACTCTTTAGTGTCCCCTGCTCTCCCAGCTGTGTGCGTCACTCTTTAGTGTCCCCTGGTCTACCAGCTGTGTGCGTCACTCTTTAGTGTCCCCTGCTCTCCCAGCTGTGTGCGTCACTCTTTAGTGTCCCCTGGTCTACCAGCTGTGTGCGTCACTCTTTAGTGTCCCCTGCTCTCCCAGCTGTGTGCGTCACTCTTTAGTGTCCCCTGGTGCCCCAGCTGTGTGCGTCACTCTTTAGTGTCCCCTGCTCTCCCAGCTGTGTGCGTCACTCTTTAGTGTCCCCTGCTCTCCCAGCTGTGTGCGTCACTCTTTAGTGTCCCCTGGTCCCCCAGCTGTGTGCGTCACTCTTTAGTGTCCCCTGGTCTCCCAGCTGTGTGCATCACTCTTTAGTGTCCCCTGGTCTCCCAGCTGTATGCGTCACTCTTTAGTGTCCCCTGGTCTCCCAGCTGCGTGCGTCACTCTTTAGTGTCCCCTGGTCTCCCAGCTGTGTGAGTCACTCTTTAGTGTCCCCTGGTCTCCCAGCTGTGTGAGTCACTCTTTAGTGCCCCCTGCTCTCCCAGCTGTGTGCGTCACTCTTTAGTGTCCCCTGGTCTCCCAGCTGTGTGCATCACTCTTTAGTGTCCCCTGGTCTCCCAGCTGTGTGAGTCACTCTTTAGTGTCCCCTGGTCTCCCAGCTGTGTGTGTCACTCTTTAGCGTCCCCTGGTCTCCCAGCTGTGTGTGTCACTCTTTAGTGTCCCCTGGTCTCCCAGCTGTGTGTGTCACTCTTTAGTGTCCCCTGGTCTCCCAGCTGTGTGCGTCACTCTTTAGCGTCCCCTGGTCTCCCAGCTGTGTGCGTCACTCTTTAGTGTCCCCTGGTCTCCCAGCTGTGTGTGTCACTCTTTAGTGTCCCCTGGTCTCCCAGCTGTGTGTGTCACTCTTTAGTGTCCCCTGGTCTCCCAGCTGTGTGTGTCACTCTTTAGCGTCCCCTGGTCTCCCAGCTGTGTGTGTCACTCTTTAGTGTCCCCTGGTCTCCCAGCTGTGTGTGTCACTCTTTAGTGTCCCCTGGTCTCCCAGCTGTGTGCGTCATTCTTTAGTGTCCCCTGTTCTCCCAGCTGTGTGCGTCACTCTTTAGTGTCCCCTGGTCTCCCAGCTGTGTGCATCACTCTTTAGTGTCCCCTGGTCTCCCAGCTGTGTGCGTCACTCTTTAGTGTCCCCTGGTCTCCCAGCTGTGTGCATCACTCTTTAGTGTCCCCTGGTCTCCCAGCTGTGTGCATCACTCTTTAGTGTCCCCTGGTCTCCCAGCTGTGTGCGTCACTCTTTAGTGTCCCCTGCTCTCCCAGCTGTGTGCGTCCCTCTTTAGTGTCCCCTGGTCTCCAGCTGTGTGCATCACTCTTTAGTGTCCCCTGGTCTCCCAGCTGTGTGCATCACTCTTTAGTATCCCCTGGTCTCCCAGCTGTGTGCATCACTCTTTAGTGTCCCCTGGTCTCCAGCTGTGTGCGTCACTCTTTAGTGTCCCCTGGTCTCCCAGCTGTGTGCATCACTCTTTAGTGTCCCCTGGTCTCCCAGCTGTGTGCGTCACTCTTTAGTGTCCCCTGGTCTACCAGCTGTGTGCGTCACTCTTTAGTGTCCCCTGGTCTCCCAGCTGTGTGCGTCACTCTTTAGTGTCCCCTGGTCTCCCAGCTGTGTGCGTCACTCTTTAGTGTCCCCTGCTCTCCCAGCTGTGTGCGTCACTCTTTAGTGTCCCCTGGTCTACCAGCTGTGTGCGTCACTCTTTAGTGTCCCCTGCTCTCCCAGCTGTGTGCGTCACTCTTTAGTGTCCCCTGGTCTCCCAGCTGTGTGCGTCACTCTTTAGTGTCCCCTGCTCTCCCAGCTGTGTGCGTCACTCTTTAGTGTCCCCTGGTGCCCCAGCTGTGTGCGTCACTCTTTAGTGTCCCCTGCTCTCCCAGCTGTGTGCGTCACTCTTTAGTGTCCCCTGCTCTCCCAGCTGTGTGCGTCACTCTTTAGTGTCCCCTGGTCCCCCAGCTGTGTGCGTCACTCTTTAGTGTCCCCTGGTCTCCCAGCTGTGTGCATCACTCTTTAGTGTCCCCTGGTCTCCCAGCTGTATGCGTCACTCTTTAGTGTCCCCTGGTCTCCCAGCTGCGTGCGTCACTCTTTAGTGTCCCCTGGTCTCCCAGCTGTGTGAGTCACTCTTTAGTGTCCCCTGGTCTCCCAGCTGTGTGAGTCACTCTTTAGTGCCCCCTGCTCTCCCAGCTGTGTGCGTCACTCTTTAGTGTCCCCTGGTCTCCCAGCTGTGTGCATCACTCTTTAGTGTCCCCTGGTCTCCCAGCTGTGTGAGTCACTCTTTAGTGTCCCCTGGTCTCCCAGCTGTGTGTGTCACTCTTTAGCGTCCCCTGGTCTCCCAGCTGTGTGTGTCACTCTTTAGTGTCCCCTGGTCTCCCAGCTGTGTGTGTCACTCTTTAGTGTCCCCTGGTCTCCCAGCTGTGTGCGTCACTCTTTAGCGTCCCCTGGTCTCCCAGCTGTGTGCGTCACTCTTTAGTGTCCCCTGGTCTCCCAGCTGTGTGTGTCACTCTTTAGTGTCCCCTGGTCTCCCAGCTGTGTGTGTCACTCTTTAGTGTCCCCTGGTCTCCCAGCTGTGTGTGTCACTCTTTAGCGTCCCCTGGTCTCCCAGCTGTGTGTGTCACTCTTTAGTGTCCCCTGGTCTCCCAGCTGTGTGTGTCACTCTTTAGTGTCCCCTGGTCTCCCAGCTGTGTGCGTCATTCTTTAGTGTCCCCTGTTCTCCCAGCTGTGTGCGTCACTCTTTAGTGTCCCCTGGTCTCCCAGCTGTGTGCATCACTCTTTAGTGTCCCCTGGTCTCCCAGCTGTGTGCGTCACTCTTTAGTGTCCCCTGGTCTCCAGCTGTGTGCTTCACTCTTTAGTGTCCCGTGGTCTCCCAGCTGTGTGCGTCACTCTTTAGTGTCCCCTGTTCTCCTAGCTGTGTGCGTCACTCTTTAGTGTCCCCTGGTCTCCCAGCTGTGTGCGTCACTCTTTAGTGTCCCCTGGTCTCCCAGCTGTGTGCCGCTGTCGGCCAGGGCCGGCCCTCGGCATAGGCATTATAGGCGAATGCTAAGGGCGCATCAACCCATAGGGGGCGCCGAAAAAGAAAAAAAAATTAGAAATTAAATTAAAAAAAAATTTGTATTTCATAACAACACAATTTCCAGATTTTGGATCAACAAAGTACATCTTATTATCTTATACTAACAGAACTACGCATATATTGCGTACAGCGCCCATAAACTATGGCACATCCCCCCCAAATCAAGTTGAACTGCCCCAGTCCCAGTAAAAACCAGAGGTTTATGTGAAAAAAATTTTTTTTTAAATAATGGTTTTAGTGTGCAATTATAGGTTTTCATTTTGTATTCATTTAAAATAAATCAAACTCCCAAAAAACGTACACAGCTTCTGTGTGCTTTTATTAACATTGGAATTTACTGTGTAAGCGGCCGCGGGGGGAGAGCTTTAGAGAGCTCTCTCCTGAAAGACTGAGAGGCTCTGATAACCTCAGCTCAGTGAGGTAAAGGCACACCTTTATATGATCATTATAGTTATAAAAAAATAAGAGAATAGGTGAAAAACAGGTATAAAATACTGACAGTACAAAAAAGGTGTTATTAATAAACAGTTTGAAAGGGGAGTGATTTGTAAAATATCCATAAAGAAAAACAAAATCTTCTTACAGTTCTGTTTCATCTGGGTGTTGAGAGATGTATCCATATCTCCTAATGTTGCTCTCAAAGTGCACCAGATTGATGCTTTTAACTTCAACATTAAAAAAAAAAGTCTTCCCGGGGGTGCATGCCCCCGGACCCCCCAAGAGGAGGTGAGGTCCCCCCCACCCACTTAAATCATGTTCAAATGGATAGGAAACTAAATATACAGTTGCACAGATCTTGTGTCAATATCTTTCTGTTTTGGTGGTCATGCCACAACCGTGCACGCGCGAATCATAGTGAGTGTCTGCATTTTGGGGGGGGGGGGGGGCGCCAGCTAACATCTTGCCTAGGGCAGCAAATTGGTCAGGGCCGGCCCTGCTGTTGGCCACCATAAAAAGGGCTCTTGTTGGTATCTGCAGTGCATAATCCTGTTACATGTAATCATTACGCCCCAATCCTGACAGAGAGAAAGTAGTCCCTTCTGCTTGAGCTTTGTGTTCACCCATTCTCCCCTCTCTCTCCCGTGCTTCATTCATAAATAACTCCATTGGTCAATTCGGGGCATGTTCACACTCAGCTTGTTCTGAGACGAGGTGCTTACTCCCCGATGCTCAGAGTATCAGAAGAGAACAGACACGCATTAAATCGATGACTCGATGTTTGATGATACGCGGTCAGAACAGTAGAACACTGTAAATATTGTACACAAAAAGTTTCTTTCACATCTGTGTTTTTTCTTTCATGCCATTTTGAATCTAACCCTTGGATGCATGAACGACCAATACCTACACTCTTCCAATTAGAATCAATGTGTTTTTGCAATGAATTTTAAAAATGTCTTTAATTTTGGTTAACGGTAGTTAGACTGATTTTACATTTAACATGCTTATTTATAAAAAAAAATCACAAGAAATAACATCAAAAATTATTGTTAGTATGTCCATCTGTCTGGAGGACAAAAAAGAGAATGAACATACATAAGACCAGAACACCGTCCACTCACACGTGCCCACACACACGTCTTTTCTCTATTCCCTGTGTGCAGTTGTCACAAACTATTAGCTTTTGGCTGTGCCCATTGCACACCGGGGTACTGCATTTCCAACAGCAATTGGTGGCTTTGCGATCTTTGTTTCTTGGACCCATCTGGCACCTCTTTCTCTCCTGTTGCTGGTTTGCAGATTTGGTCACTCCACACCTTCCCATTGCTTCAGTGATGTAGGTTGGTAGGATCGGGGTACCTTCCAGTCGACTTTTCATGTGAGGAGTCACGAGCTCCTTTGATGTAATACCTACATGTATGCTGCCGTGTCAAACTGACCTCCTGGTGGTGAGGCTGCAGGCATCAGATGGGTAAGTGGGACAGAACGTGTATCCTGGCAGTCACCGTTGGTAAGAATCAAAGGGTCCCAAAGCAAACCCTTGAGATCCTGTAGGAAATGAAAAAAACTGGGGTAGTGACACAAAAACTGCAATTTCTTAAAATGTATAAAAACATTAAAAGAAAATTCAAATGGCCTCAAGTCACAAACATGTGTTATGAGGAATACCTGGAATAGTGTAAACACACAGATTTTGAAGAATAACAACCCTCGGGGTCATTTTTGACCCCACTTATGCATCTAAGGGTTCTTCTCAGAAAGTCTTTAACAAAAGGCAGCATGTTTCCCGCACCACGCAGGACTGTGGTGGTTATTTCGTTGAGAGCAATCCTGCTATAGGAACACGAAGCAACATATCTCATCCATGATATCTAATAAGCAGTTTCCCGGGGACACATGTTCTGTGAAACAACCTGCAGCCCTATTCCATGTATGATCTGCAGTACCTGTTGTTAGTGTAAGCAGTCCTTCAGCCGCACAGCAATGAGGTTCCATACGTCCGCTGCCTTCCCAGAAGCCCCTGCAGCAGATAGGTGTGATGGGTGTTGGGATTGAAATGGGTTTTCTCCGACTTTTAACCTCTTCCTCGGCTCATTACTGCCCTGTCACCCCAGACATGCCGGCAAATTGCTCTATTTCCCCCGCAAAAGAAAATGATTTATTCTAGCCCATCAGGCACATGAAAACATACACACACACGCGCACACACACACACACGCGCACGCACGCACGCACGCACACGCACACGCACGTCGGGATGTAGCAAGTTGCTGAATCTGGTAGATAAGAGGTTCTTCCGTTGTAATAACAGTCCAAACACCCTTTATCTCTGTGCCACACACACACACACACACACACACACACACACACACACACACACACACACACACACACACACACACACACACACACACACACACACACACACACGCACACGCACACACACACACACACACTTTCTCTGTGTCCTCCGGCTTTTTATTCTCTGTCTCACATAAAGTCTGTCCTCCAGACGGAGACGAATCAGATGTTTATTGTCATGTCTTTGTCATCGTGTTAAGAAGTAAAAGAAAATCTCTATATAAATAAACGTTTATCGCTCGTTAAGACTCAGTAGATAATGTGGTGATGATCCATGGGCTAAATGTGCTTATCAGGACATGGGATTAAAATGTAACTGCAACACTTTAAACTTCAAAAGGTTTTTAAAAAGTCTGTCTTCAAATCTTTGAACTCAATCAATTGATCCCTCTTTGTGTCTTTGCTATTTGAAGCATGTGACTCGTATGTACTTAAGTACTGTACTTAAGAACAATGTTGAGGTACTTGTACTTTACTTGAGTATTTCCATTGTATGCTACTTTGTACTTCTACTCCTCTTCAGCTCAGAGGTACATGGTGTACTTCTACTCCTCTACAGTTCAGAGTTACATGGTGTACTTCTACTCCACTACAGCTCAGAGGTACATGGTGTACTTCTACTCCACTGCAGCTCAGAGGTACATGGTGTACTTCTACTCCTCTACAGTTCAGAGGTACATGGTGTACTTCTACTCCTCTACAGTTCAGAGGTACATGGTGTACTTCTACTCTCTACAGTTCAGAGGTACATGGTGTACTTTTACTCTCTACAGTTCAGAGGTACATGGTGTACTTCTACTCCTCTACAGTTCAGAGGTACATGGTGTACTTCTACTCCACTACAGCTCAGAGGTACATGGTGTACTTCTACTCTCTACAGTTCAGAGGTACATGGTGTACTTTTACTCTCTACAGTTCAGAGGTACATGGTGTACTTCTACTCCTCTACAGTTCAGAGGTACATGGTGTACTTCTACTCCTCTACAGTTCAGAGTTACATGGTGTACTTCTACTCCTCTACAGTTCAGAGGTACATGGTGTACTTCTACTCCTCTACAGTTCAGAGGTACATGGTGTACTTCTACTCCACTACAGCTCAGAGGTACATGGTGTACTTCTACTCCTCTACAGTTCAGAGGTACATGGTGTACTTCTACTCACTACAGTTCAGAGGTACATGGTGTGCTTCTACTCCTCTACAGTTCAGAGGTACATGGTGTACTTCTACTCCACTACAGTTCAGAGGTACATGGTGTACTTCTACTCTCTACAGTTCAGAGGTACATGGTGTACTTTTACTCTCTACAGTTCAGAGGTACATGGTGTACTTCTACTCTCTACAGTTCAGAGGTACATGGTGTACTTCTACTCTCTACAGTTCAGAGGTACATGGTGTACTTCTACTCTCTACAGTTCAGAGGTACATGGTGTACTTCTACTCTCTACAGTTCAGAGGTACATGGTGTACTTCTACTCCTCTACAGTTCAGAGGTACATGGTGTACTTTTACTCCACTACAGTTCAGAGGTACATGGTGTACTTCTACTCCTCTACAGTTCAGAGGTACATGGTGTACTTCTACTCCACGACAGTTCAGAGGTACATGGTGTACTTCTACTCTACTACAGTTCAGAGGTACATGGTGTACTTCTACTCCTCGACAGTTCAGAGGTACATGGTGTACTTCTACTCTACTACAGGTCAGAGGTACATGGTGTACTTCTACTCCTCGACAGTTCAGAGGTACATGGTGTACTTCTACTCTCTACGGTTCAGAGGTACATGGTGTACTTCTACTCCTCGACAGTTCAGAGGTACATGGTGTACTTCTACTCTCTACGGTTCAGAGGTACATGGTGTACTTCTACTCCTCGACAGTTCAGAGGTACATGGTGTACTTCTACTCTACTACAGTTCAGAGGTACATGGTGTACTTCTACTCCTCTACAGTTCAGAGGTACATGGTGTACTTCTACTCCTCTACAGTTCAGAGGTACATGGTGTACTTCTACTCCTCGACAGTTCAGAGGTACATGGTGTACTTCTACTCTCTACAGTTCAGAGGTACATGGTGTGCTTCTACTCCTCTACAGTTCAGAGGTACATGGTGTACTTCTACTCCTCTACAGTTCAGAGGTACATGGTGTACTTCTACTCCACTACAGTTCAGAGGTACATGGTGTACTTCTACTCCTCTACAGTTCAGAGGTACATGGTGTACTTCTACTCTCTACAGTTCAGAGGTACATGGTGTACTTCTACTCCACTACAGTTCAGAGGTACATGGTGTACTTCTACTCCACTACAGTTCAGAGGTACATGGTGTACTTCTACTCTCGACAGTTCAGAGGTACATGGTGTACTTCTACTCCTCTACAGTTCAGAGGTACATGGTGTGCTTCTACTCCACTACATGTATTTAATACCTTTAGTTACTTCACAGATGTTGATGAATGATGTGAAATCTAATCAAGTGTTGAATCAGACTTTAGTTCCACCTGGAGTAAATCCACCAGCTACCCTGCAGTCTACAAAGTACTTCAGACTAGCTGCACCTTCACCAGCTACCCTGCAGTCTACAAAGTACTTCAGACTAGCTGCACCTTCACCAGCTACCCTGCAGTCTACAAAGTACTTCAGACTAGCTGCACCTTCACCAGCTACCCTGCAGTCTACAAAGTACTTCAGACTAGCTGCACCTTCACCAGCTACCCTGCAGTCTACAAAGTACTTCAGACTAGCTGCACCTTCACCAGCTACCCTGCAGTCTACAAAGTACTTCAGACTAGCTGCACCTTCACCAGCTCCCCTGCAGTCTACAAAGTACTTCAGACTAGCTGCACCTTCACCAGCTACCCTGCAGTCTACAAAGTACTTCAGACTAGCTGCACCTTCACCAGCTACCCTGCAGTCTACAAAGTACTTCAGACTAGCTGCACCTTCACCAGCTACCCTGCAGTCTACAAAGTACTTCAGACTAGCTGCACCTTCACCAGCTCTGAGAACACTTTCATGATCAATCATTATAAAACATATCATATATATTATTCTGAAATGGACCAATCTGCACAACGACTACTTTCACTTTTAATGACAGCACTTTTCTTTTGAAATGAAACATAACGAGGACCTGCATCAGCGTTCATAGAAGTTAATATCTTTATTAATATTCTCTTTACAATATTGAAAAACAAAAACAGAAACTTCTTAATAAAATCTCTCACAGAGAAACAACAGGCCGAAACATGGGGGGGGGGGGACATTGATTACAAAAATAAACTTTACGAATGAAAACAAATTCAAGTGAAGTCTGCACAAACAACACACACAGACACACACTGTGTACAACACAATACCTGCACACTATAAGGTGGTTTTCTACACAGTTAAAGGCAGGAACAGACATTTGACGTGAACCCACAGCGATGAGAGAAGCCGCTCGGAGAAAACATCCTGAGGTTGGATTAAAAATGTCATTTCGAAAAGCAATGAAATGTGTTTCCTCAGGTGTATTTTAGCAATGAAACTGGTTTGGATACGATTGGGTAATTATAGAAGACTTCTGCTGATCTCCAAAGACATCCTGCTTTACATGCTTATTGGACGGGAAGAAATGCAGCACATTTTAGACGGAAAACGGAAAGGAAATGTGATTAAAATCGTTAACATCATTCATCCAGGTTTCACACGTGAATCAGACCGAAGCACAAACGGCCGAGTGGCCCGTGCTGCGTGCTGCACACGGGAAACACGGAGACCTCAGATTATTACAAAATCTCCTAAAATGTAAATGTTTGCTTGTTATTCACCATTTTGCAAAATTGAAATATTTGTAATATTATTAATATTTAATACAATCCATTATCCATCACCTATTTATTAATTATCCACCTTAAACAAAGCTGGGGATAATTATTTATTTACAATTTCTAGATTATTTTGTTCTCTTATATGTGTGTATCAATGTACATATATATGTATCTACTTATTCTTCTTGCATAGTTTCAGTTGGATCCCCTCTGGTGCAAAATGTATATTCCAATATTTTATTAAAAACTAAATCTTAAGACAATTATAAAAACAAATCTTAATTCAAATGAGTCGTTGCTCTCAACCCTCCAAGGCGCCAATGGAAAGATACGGTGATGTTTGATCGTGAATGTTGTGGCGTATTTTTACATCTGTCGCACAATGCGCAACCAGCTGCTGATGATTACACGTATGTTTTACCATTCCAAATGGCTGCGTAGCCCTCGCTCTACTCCAGTCCCCTCATTCATATTCATTATGTACAGAACATGGAAACAGCCTAATACACAAATACATCGACTAACACCAACTTTACGGCTTCCATATATTTCTTTGCGGGGATCCAGCCCCCTGCATGTTAACGGTAAACAACGGTAAGCAGTGCAATGTTTATCCTGCTCACCTTTAATACCTGTACATTTGAAATATAGGGCCGACATTAGACACACGGTAAACCCTGTTGTGTGTTTTGCAGTTATTGTAGGATTACATCAGTTTCCCACCGCACACGGCAGAGTAGGATGTGACTGTTCACACAGCTCAGGATTCATCCAATACCGGCTGCTGCTGCTAACTATTGAATCACAAGGTACTGTTGAATGGTTTACACAACGCTATCAATGTTTGTGGAGCTGAACATGTCGTGTTTACGAAGTGAAATGCAGGAGATAGTTTGCATTGCAGTGAGTGTTTGTGAATCGGATTCTGAGAGTCAGATTCTCTCGTGTTGAAGCTTTAAAGAAAAAAAAGTCTTATCTCTTCGAAACAGTTCACAGTCAAGTCAGTAACACTGTTCACATTTTCACAGCCCTCACGAGCTCGTGAGGGCTCTCGCGGCGCCTCTTCTCAGACAAAAGGGGTGAACCTCTGCTGAACTCCCTCTGCAGAAGAATCGAGAAAAAACTCTTGTAGTCGAGACTTTGAGTCAAACAGATAAACTCGAGTCAGATCTCACAGAGTTTTTGAGTTTGAAAGCTGTTCACAAAGCTGCCTTAACGTGGAGAAGCAGAACAAATCTCCGTCTATCTTCCCTTACGAAAGTGAAGAGGAACTCAAATCACCCCAGAAACAAGTGTCTTCCAACATGTCCTAAAAGATATATATAAAAATATCACGCATTGTTTCTGATAGCAACGTTCCTGATAGGCCCGTGGGCGTAAAGCCAGACCACATTTCCGATATTATGTAAAATCGGCAGAACATCTGGATCAGCTCCGTTGTTCCCCCGTTGTTAGAGATGTGGGTACGGAGGAAAAGAGACCTTTAACGTATCGTAAACGTGGAAAAGTAGAACATATCTCTGTATATCTTCCCTTTTTCAAGTGAAAAGACTCAAATCACCCCAGAAACAAGGGGTCTTCCACCATCTCCTTTAAAACATGACTTCCTCACAGCTACCATAGTCGCTCTCCACCATGCTGGAGCCATCGTAACTTCTCATGTTTTCTCTCGCGGGTCGAGTTTGAGGTTGCGCGGTTTTAGCTTGCGGCGGCGGGCTAACTTGCTCCGCGTACGACGGCATGGCGACGCTCAAGCGCATGCTGAGTCTTTTATATCCGCCCGAAACGTTGTCCAGACTCTGGGTTTTGTGCTGCTGAGTTGGGTAGTAGCTCATGGCCGTGTATTCGTTTGGGCATTGTGTTTTGGGCAAAGGAAGCCCGTCTGGACCCAGGAAGTTGTCCAGGTTCTGGTTGCTGTAGCACGGAGGCAGAGGGGCGCGGCGGTCGCCTCGTTCGAGAGGAAACGGGAAGCCGCCGAATCGAGAGTTTCTACGAGAGTCCATGGTGGAGGTGGAGGTGGAGTACGTGTCTTCCACGATGTCGAACTGAGGAAACTCCTGAACAGGAGCTGGGCGGCCGTAGTAGTCCGGGTCTGCAGGATAAACTGAGAGAAGAGAGGAATATTTAGAGTTATTTATCATGATATAATCTCTAGATAGACAAGTCTGGCAGATCAGCCAATTATACTGTAGTGCTTTTTAGAACATACTGTATTCCATGACATTTTATAGTATGATTTTTCATGACTAAATATATTGCGACTCTTAATGACTTTTTCATGACATTTTGTATGACTTCCGTTACTTTTGACTCTTCATGGGATTTTTCCTTTAATAAGCTATGATGCAAACACATATTTATGATGCAAGTGTATGGATATTTATTTTTTACACTTTTCAATAATCTTTAGCGAGCATCACATGTCTTCTAAAGGTGGCACAGCACGGTCACATGGCTTCACGTCGCCACCGCTAAGCTAAAGGTGGCAAATGTTGGGCTATAAAGGAACTACATCACGGTCACCTGACTTCACGTCGCCACCGCTAAGCTAAAGGTGGCTAATGTTGGGCTATAAAGGAACTACATCACGGTCACATGACTTCACGTCACCACCGCTAAGCTAAAGGTGGCTAATGTTGGGCTATAAAGGAACTACATCACGGTCACCTGACTTCACGTCACCACCGCTAAGCTAAAGGAGGCTAATGTTGGGCTATAAAGGAACTACAGCACGGTCACATGACTTCACGTCACCACCGCTAAGCTAAAGGAGGCTAATGTTGGGCTATAAAGGAACTACATCACGGTCACATGACTTCACGTCACCACCGCTAAGCTAAAGGAGGCTAATGTTGGGCTATAAAGGAACTACAGCACGGTCACATGACTTCACGTCACCACCGCTAAGCTAAGGTAGGCTAATGTTGGGCTATAAAGGAACTACAGCACGGTCACATGACTTCACGTCACCACCGCTAAGCTAAAGGTGGCTAATGTTGGGCTATAAAGGAACTACATCACGGTCACATGACTTCACGTCGCCACCGCTAAGCTAAAGGTGGCTAATGTTGGGCTATAAAGGAACTACAGCACGGTCACATGACTTCACGTCGCCACCGCTAAGCTAAAGGTGGCTAATGTTGGGCTATAAAGGAACTACAGCACGGTCACATGACTTCACGTCGCCACCGCTAAGCTAAAGGCGGCTAATGTTGGGCTATAAAGGAACTACAGCACGGTCACATGACTTCACGTCACCACCGCTAAGCTAAAGGTGGCTAATGTTGGGCTATAAAGGAACTACAGCACGGTCACATGACTTCACGTCACCACCGCTAAGCTAAAGGAGGCTAATGTTGGGCTATAAAGGAACTACAGCACGGTCACATGACTTCACCACCGCTAAGCTAAAGGTGTGGCTAATGTTGGGCTATAAAGGAACTACATCACGGTCACATGACTTCACGTCACCACCGCTAAGCTAAAGGTGGCTAATGTTGGGCTATAAAGGAACTACAGCACGGTCACATGACTTCACGTCGCCACCGCTAAGCTAAAGGCGGCTAATGTTGGGCTATAAAGGAACTACAGCACGGTCACATGACTTCACGTCACCACCGCTAAGCTAAAGGTGGCTAATATTGGGGTATAAAGGAACTACATCACGGTCACATGACTTCACGTCGCCACCGCTAAGCTAAAGGCGGCTAATGTTGGGCTATAAAGGAACTACAGCACGGTCACATGACTTCACCACCGCTAAGCTAAAGGTGTGGCTAATGTTGGGCTATAAAGGAACTACATCACGGTCACATGACTTCACGTCACCACCGCTAAGCTAAAGGTGGCTAATGTTGGGCTATAAAGGAACTACAGCACGGTCACATGACTTCACGTCACCACCGCTAAGCTAAAGGCGTCTAATGTTGGGCCTGATGACGTTTAGTCGTCTCATTTAGACCACCAGTGGGGTATTTACTGACGTATTATATGTCGTAGAACAAAACGTTAACATCTCTTCAGCTTGTGTTAACCACAGACCATATTTCAGGCTAACAACCAAAAACACATTCAGAAAACCATCGACCTTGAGACAAGGAGAACAGAAGTGCTAAACTAAGTTTGGCACTAAGTCTTGAATAGTTGCAACACAGTGAATAAGCTCTCAGACTATCAAACTCCTGCTGTCACTGAACGAGGAACACTGGCTGTGTGGGACGGATTTGAACACGTTTTAAAACGCTTTAAGTATTTGCATATTAAATCCTTTTTAAGGAAGGCGTGGGAACAGGAAGAAAGGAGCTGTCTCTACATTTATTTTATTATTTTAGACTAATTGCTCTTGCAGATTCCCTAAGACTGTAAAAGTAGAATAATCCTCTTTCCTTGAATTCAAATCAACATTTAGACACTTCAAGGACGACCTTGATGAAAAGCCCTTTAATACGTCCCTGTGTGCTCCTAACATTTCATCCCTTTGAATTTGTCCCTGAAATTAATCTCCAGCTAAGTCCCTAACCCTGAAATACTTTCCAATGCTAATGAAATGTAACACCCAAGACACTTTCTAAATCTTCCTACGCAGGGTTTGCCAACAGGTGTCGGATAAAAGTTATTTTTCTCAGTTTTGTCGTGGAGATTTGTTGTCGACCTTGCAGCGAAGCTTCTGCATGCATGACGCAGTTATTTGTGTATTCGATCATTTGGTTAAATTGTCTAAATTAGCATTACACGTGTTGTTATTGACATTAATTCAGGCAGGGGTTATCATGTGTGCTTAGGGTTCAAAATGTGCACTCACTGAATGCAAACAAACACTGACAGCCAGGGGTTACATCGGGGGGTTTGATATGTGGTGGGGCTCTGTTTGAAGCTGTATATATATATACTGTATATGAGGCCCTAAAGTATCTGCTCCATTATCTGTATCAAAGGCCCACATTGATGCCACCAAATGAAAACATTCAAAATAGAAAGTACTACAAATAAATTAAATTACATCTTAAATTATTAATATATCATTTTTACAAATATCCAACCTTCAAATTTACATTTTAAATCTGCATTGCTCTGCACACTTGCTAAAGAACATTTGTGTGGTAATCTCAGTTCATTTGAAGGGCTGCGTGAGCATGGGCACCAGTATGTGAGTAAACTAAATGTCACTTGTTAGACGCTTTTATCCAAAGCGACTTACATACTCAATGCTGTGCTCAATGCAATCCCCACAGGAGACATTTGGGGTGAAGTGTCTCAGGGACACTGCGACATGCTGACTGCAGTGGGGTTTGAACCTGTGCCCCCCTGATACCAACACCAAGGCTCTACCCTCTGCGCCACACGCCTCCCTAAATCTCACTGTAATCTATTTAATTATTACTCAGCTTTATGCACACACATACATTTAGCATGGTTTAGGAAACGGGCTCTGTGTCACACACACACACACACACACACACACACACACACACACACACACACACACACACACACACACACACACACACACACACACACACACACACACACACACACACACACACACACACACACACACACACACACACACACACACACACACACACACACACACACACACACACACACACACACACACACACACACACACACACACCACACACACACACACACACACACACACACACACACACACACACACACACACACACACACACACCACACACACACACACACACACACACACACACACACACACACACACACACACACACACACACACACACACACACACACACACACACACACACACACACACACACACACACACACACACACACACACACACACACACACACACACACACTCCGGGCGGTGCTGCAGCTCCTGATCGGATCAGAGACATGTTCACTAAGCCGAAAAAACTATATCCGGTCACAGAGATCTGCTATTTTAAAGTCAACACATATCGACCCTAAATAGTCTATATTAAGAACGAGAATAGAACGTATATATCGTTTTTTGTAAACATATGACAAATGTGCGAGGCTGATGACGTCAGAGCATCGTGCTATGAGCTGGAGCTTAGCCCCGGCCCAATTTAACCCCTGCTGATAGCAATCAAGCGCTAATTATAATCAACAAAAGATTATAAAGCCCAGGGTGTTTGATTTGAGCTCACGGTATTTGACTGACAGGAAACACAGCGACGAGCTCTTTGCAGAACATCTTCAAATTCCTCCCTTCATGCACAACATCTCGAGCTAGCGAGGGAAATATTAAAGAGAGACTCAGAGAACATTAGCAGAGAGAGTTGCAAGGTGAGAGTGTGAACAAATTGATTTACAAGAGTGGTTTTTAATTAGAAGTGAGGCTGAGACAAATGATGGAGGAAAAGAGAAACCAAGAGAGTGAAAGATGGACGAAGAGGTGAGGAACAGATCAAAGATCCGGGAGAGAAGTGGTTTAAGAGTAGAGATGAAGACAGGCTGATCAGGAGCCCGACGCGAGCCCCCAGGAAGTGCGCCGGACTCAGATGAAAATATTCGTGGTGGCCAAACGGCGGTACTACACTTCCGTTTGATTGCCAAGCCCGGAAACACTTTTTCCCATTGACTTACTTGGGGAAAGAGTGGTCTGTAAATCGTTGGATAATTTTTTTTAAACTAAATAAACTACCCAGTATGAACGTTTGTATAGCCCTTATTAAAAACATTCGTTCCTCAAGTTGTAAAAATGTGCTAAACGTTATTCTGAGAGTTATTTCCCTCTGCATTATGAACGCGCATCTAACCCACGGGACCGCGCCGCCCGGCACGTTCATGTTACGTGTTCAGCATGGTCCCGACCAATCAGAGCACACTGTGCTCACAGGGAGGGTGGGCTAGAGCTATTGGAGCTAGTAGTCCTGAACACGTTCAAGTTACGTGTTCAGTACTACATGCGTTTATCTTTACCCATGGATGCACAATAACAACGGACCCATATCGCCTTACTGCCAGCCAACGGAGCTGTAATAATGGATATATTGCACATTTTTGCTGTAATTCATCATTTGTAAAATATTATACTACATGGGCTGTATGATTAAATCTTGTACCGTAAATGTTGTATTAAATAAAGTTAATATTACCAACGTTAGATTAACGTCCCTGTAGCTTCTTATTGCACTAAGAAGCTTATTGAACTATGTATATATATATATATATATTAGGGATGCTCCGATCGATCGGTCACCGATCGAGATCGGCCGATACTCACTCTCTACCGATCGATCGGTGCTCTCTAAACATGCCGATCGCGAGAGCCGATCGCATGACGTAAAATACATGACACTTTTCTCTGTGCGCGGAAAAACAAGCTCGCCAAAATGGCTTCACCGGTCTGGCATTATTTTGAGGTGTCCGAAAAAGACAGTAAAATAGCGGTATGCAACGTGAAGCAGAAATCCTGCAGCTCCGCCCGCTGCACCGGTAAGCGGAGCGAAACACACAAGAGTTAGACCTAACACACTTAGCTATTTTATCTACTTCTGGAACAAGCTAAACTAGTTATTATAAATATATGTATTCTTCACTGTCGGGTCACTCATTACTGGATCAGTGAGCTGCATGAGATGCTGACAGGTTGTCAGGAGGGGGAGAGAGAGAGGGAGAGAGGAAAAGAGAGCGCTTCCGCTCATTTATCCCGTGTTATTCTCCAAAGTGAATGTAAACTTGAATAATGTACATCATTTGAATGTAATAATGAAGTTGGTTGTTGTTTGTGGAAGCTCCAGTGAATGAGCCCCATTAACTGAGTTTAAACATCACTTTAAATGGAAGATTTAACGTGATGTTTAAATCTTCCATTTAGGCCCCGCCCACTCCATCGGATCGGCGATCGGTATCGGCCGATACTGATTCCAGCGATCGGCCCCGAAATTGGCGATCGGAGCATCCCTAATATATATATATATACAGTGCAATCACTCTTTCATGCTAAATGAAGCTCTGTTGGATATCACTAGATCCTGTTACAGCGTATTATAAGTACATAACGATTGATGTGTGCATTAGCATAATGACTAGCTAGCCGCTAGCTGCTAACTGCTGCCTCGTTAATATCAAATCCATCATAATAACAATCCATTACCATGCTGTCATGAACGCACGGTGCTGTTCCGTGTACGCAAATTGACGTGCTTGATGTGAACGAGCATTTTGGTTAAAGTTGCGCATGCTCTATGAGCGCACATACGGGTACTTCTCAGGCATGCCGGGTAATCTGTGACGTTTCACTCTCTCAAAAGTTGGGCCATTTTATCATCATGCGCCAATGAGCAACTCTCATAGGAATGAATGAGGCTCCGCCTCCCACGCTGTATCCAGTTCTTATTATACATCCATGATCTAGATAGGCATGAAGGCACATTATGCAATGTGCAATGTGCACATTATCCCGCTTATTACATGGCCACATTCTCAACAAAGTAACGATATGACTCCCAATATTAATTGAAATGCTTTTATGGATTTAGAAAATGATTTCATTGATTTAAAAAATAGTTGTATTGATTTAAATTGACATGCATCCGCTAAGAAAAATAGTTATATTTAAAAAAACGTCTTGAAAATCTTTCTATGTCCATAAACGGCTTCATGGTGACTGACAGTGTAATGGGGCTCTGTGATTAGATTCATCATCACCATTTCAATAACAGCAATTGTGAAAGAAGGCCAAGAAGGTCCATCATTAAGTCTTTGTCTATCATCGTGCCAAGCTTTTATAATTTATATCTTCTTTTCAGAGTTTAAAACCAATTGTGTGCAGAGAACATAGACAATGCAGTCAAGTGGCACAAAGAAAAACGGAGTGAAGAGGATTCAGCTGACGTCCACTTTAGGTCCTGGATGGATATCCTCGTGGATTCATCTTCCTATTATACACACATGCATTTCCAAACATTTGGACTACCTATGTTGCAAATGTATTATCTTTTCAATTTACACACGGCATCTATTGCACGTCTGTCCGTCCTGGGAGAGGGATCCCTCCTCTGTTGCTCTCCCTGAGGTTTCTCCCATTTTTCCCTTTAAACTGGGTTTTCTTTGGAAGTTTTTCCTTGTACGATGTGAGGGTCTAAGGACAGAGGGTGTCGTAGTATCATACTGATATTCTGTACACACTGTGAAGACCACTGAGACAAATGTAACATTTGTGATATTGGGCTATATAAATAAACATTGATTGATTGATTGATTGATTGATTGATTGATTGATTGATTGATTGATTGATTGATTGATTGATTTAACAACGAAATTGATAACGACTAAGGTCACACAGGTGAACCCTCTTCATCTGTATGGAGCATAGGTTATTGATCTGTTGCCTGAAAGAAAATATGCTGCACACAAAATCAAAAGGAAGACTGAGAGAGAAAGGTTAGGAGGGAAAAACGGAAGGAAGCAGGATAACAAAAGAGCAGAAGGAGATGGGGTGAGTAAGAGTGCAACAGGAAAGAAAAAGGCAATACAAATAAAGATAATAAGAGACGGCGAGACAAAGCGCCTCATGCAAGAACATTTTGTCTCCTAAAACTGAGATTATTTTGTATGGATTTGACACCATGCACGTACTTTAATTGCACAAAACGTTGTCGGAAATGAGTCGCGGCGATGTAATTAATGGCGGTGTGCGTTCAAAAGTTTGGGCCATTGACAAAATTGTCTTCAAATTACCATATAAAGCTCTACTTTGTCCACACAAATGATGGGTAAAAGTTATAAGCCTTTTCATACACTGGTATTTCTAAAGAGGAACGTGTGGTAGGAATGTGTCACAAGTTTGAGGTGGAGATTCAGTAGAAGATGTATCTTGAGTTTTTCTACAATTGGCACATTTATAAAACTTAATTTAGATTTATTTGTTTTGTCTGATTCATTGTTCTATTTTGGCAAATAGGTTTCTCCTTGAGGCCTTAAACAGAGTAAGAGAAGGTGCCATGTTATTTTATGTATCTTCAGTCAATCTTAAATTTGACCAATCACCTATTCGTCCATATTACAATGCTTTATTAGCTAGTTTGATTTAGAATAACAGAATATGGGGGTTTCAAAATGATGGACCATTGGGGAAAAGATGTAGCATTGGGAAAAAGATGGGCCATTAGAATGAAGATGGGCTATTGGGAAAATGGGCAATTGAAAAAATGGGCCATTGGGAAGAAGATGGGCCATTGGGAAAAAGATGAGCCAATGGGAAGAAGATGGGCCATTGGGAAAAAGATGGGCCAATGGGAAGAAGATGGGCCATTGGGGAAAAGATGGGCCAATGGGAAGAAGATGGGCCATTGGGAAAAAGATGGGCCATTGGGAAAATGGGCAATTGAAAAAAATATGGGACATTGGGAAAAAGATGGACCACTGGGGAAAAGATGGGCATTTCGCCGAGAGATAAAGACAACCAAATAACAGGGTAAGGTGAACACAAACACTGAAAATGCTCATCATCCATAAATCACACACCTTCGTAGTCCATGTCCCAGTGGGTCTTCCTGATGGAGTCGTTATCCGAGCTGGACGGGGGTCTGGGTGGGAGGTTAGGGGCCACGCTGCACACCACCGGCCCCTGCATCTTTGGGCATGAAACCCCCCCCGAGGAGATGATCTGACTGCCAGGGCGCTGCAACCTGAACGGCGTGTTGTCGAGGTCGTTGTTGGGACCGACCAATGAGCTCATCTCGATCGGGTTCATCTCCCGCTTCTCTGCTTTCATGCTCTTGGTCAGGGTGGGGTGGAAGTAGCTGTGGGGGGAGTTATGCAAAATGTTAAAAGATGATACACAAATAACCCAGCTACTAGTTGCAGTAAATAGTCAATTCATGGTTTGTTCTGCTTCAAAATCAAGACATAAACTGCTGGAAAAGCATTGTTTTAGATCTTTCAAACCTAACCCAACTAAACCAAATCCAAACAGACTCTACTGTAGTTTTAACCTCGACTAATGGAATATGTTTGACTTTATAAACTTCACTTCAGACAGAAACATCAGCTCTTACCCATTGAAGTCCTGCACACAGACAGGCGTCTTCTTCTTATTCTGGACGTAACGTTTCCTGATGCAAACGAAGATCCCAACCAAGAGAAGTAGTCCCAGCACGCTGACACTGATCTCCATGATCTCCATGTAGCCAATCATTGGAGACACCTGATAGGACAGCATCAATTAAAGATAATGTCTAATGCATGGTACCTATGGAAGTGTCATTGTAGGTACTAAAACACTAAACATGGTGAAGCAGCTATTAGTTATTATGCTCCAAATATCTGGAACAAACTCCCAGAAACCTGCAGGTCCGCTGCAACTCTGACTACTTTTAAATCCAGGCTGAAGACTTTTCTTTTTGCCGCTGCTTTTAATTGAACTATTCCTATCTCACACTGCTCTGTAACTTTTATTAATTTATTTTGTCTTTCATTTTTGTAAAGCACTTTGAATTGCCTTGTGTTGAAGGGTGTTAAATAAATAAACTTGCCTTGCCTTACACTGTTACTAATAAAAACAGAAAATCAATTCATGATATATGCTTGGACTTACATTATGCATCGCCTCACAGAAGAAGGAGTCACCTGTGAGTTTACACTCATATCCTTCAGGACACAGATTGGGCGAACAGCACCTGCAGGAGAAAAGGAAATAGGAGATTTAGGAGATTTTAAAGATAATCTGTAATGCATGTTATTTTGCTGATGATGTACTGCTGACTATCATAAACAATCCATCGTCCTCTAAAACCTCAACAACCACCAGGAGAACAAATCTGGAAACTTTTTGCTGCAAGTTTGGATCCTGAAAATGTCAGAAATGGATTCAGCTTTCTCAATAACCCACAAAACGACTCCAATATTGTCAAAATCAGCCAATATCAAACTTCTGTCCATATGGGCTATAATGCTGATTATTGCTAACTAGCAACAGCTAACACTTGGACTCAAGGAGCTCGAAAATAGAATACTACAGCACTTAAGGTTGGACCATAATGTTAGTAAGCTTAATAATAATAATACATTACATTTATAAAGCGCTTTTCCTGGTGCTCAAAGTGCTTACAAGCAAGTAAAACAAAATAACAACAAAAGTAGAAAGTGCTAAGCTAGGAGGAATACGGGCAAGGGGTTAGTTGATTAAAGTTAACATTTAACAGTTGTTATGGATGTAAAAGGGCTGCATAATACACAGTATCATGTTTTATCTAAATCCCAATGTCAACAAGCAATTTGTTGTAATTAAAGGCAGCAAAGGTCAGAACTGAGCACATTTTAATATGGATTGCATTATTTACCGTTAGTGCTTATTGCATATTATAATCAAGTCCTGCAGCGCTAGCATGTAAAAAATAAACACGGATAACTGACAGTAAGATGCAGTTAAAAGTTTCACATGTAATATTTCAAGGATATCTGTTGACATAGATTTTCTTTCTCAGGCAGAAATCCTCTTTCAGCTACTCATTATTCAGGAAATGTTAACAATGATGTCAGAAACTCTGAATAGTCTGGATTGTGGTCCAAAGATTAAATAAAAAATTACAGCACGAAGGTGTCCACCTTGTCCCGGGAATTAAGGTTATATTTTACTGATAAGGCAGAGAGCTTCACTTCCAGACTTACGACCCAGAGGACGGACCGGCAGACCTCTGATTAACAGATGCCGCTGCTTCGATCTGACAAAACCTATCTTTTTTGTTTTATATAAAAACTGCCGGGTGTTCGGCTTTTCAAAAATAATTTCCCAGGTGTTCAAATCCCTAACTGTGCACA
Organism: Pseudochaenichthys georgianus; assembly: GCF_902827115.2. Taxonomy (NCBI): domain Eukaryota; kingdom Metazoa; phylum Chordata; class Actinopteri; order Perciformes; family Channichthyidae; genus Pseudochaenichthys; species Pseudochaenichthys georgianus. The sequence continues at coordinate 2,316,863 of NC_047512.1, read as the reverse complement.
GAATAGTACATAGCAGTAGTTACAGAGCAAACAGAGCAAAGTCCAGCATGTATTACTTTTTCCTAAGGAGATTAGTTTTTGGAAAGTTTCTTGATTAAATAAGTTGTCAAGTGCTTTATTTTATTTTGTATTGCACTCATTCATGTGGATGGTATTCAATTCAACCATTGAAGTCATGTGACCGTGCTGTAGTTCCTTTATAGCCTAACATTAGCCACCTTTAGCTTAGCGGTGGTGACGTGAAGTCATGTGACCGTGCTGTAGTTCCTTTATAGCCCAACATTAGCCTCCTTTAGCTTAGCGGTGGTGACGTGAAGTCATGTGACCGTGCTGTAGTTCCTTTATAGCCCAACATTAGCCACCTTTAGCTTAGCGGTGGTGACGTGAAGTCATGTGACCGTGCTGTAATTCCTCTATAGCCCAACATTAGCCACCTTTAGCTTAGCGGTGGTGAAGTCATGTGACCATGCCGTGGTTCCTTTTATTATTTTGTTGAGCGAACCAGGGAGATGCTAACTTCTGGGTTGACCTAGAAAAGTACGTCATCAATGCACCCCTCTATTATAAATAGATGGTCCTCCCATGTACTTGTGAAGATAATTATCCAATTAGAATCACTGTGGTTACGCACTGAGTTAATCACAACCCTACCTGTGTCACTGATCACTTATAATCCCCACGAGGGGCATCGCAATCCCACAGGCGGCCATAATGAAAGCAGGAATATGCAAATGCTGCTGTAATTTCATTTGAATGTGACTGTTCCTCTTTGTAAGATGCTGGTGGTGTGAGTGGATTAACATCAGGTTGTGTTATAGTACCGAGTGTGTGCCCAATTAAATATGCATGCATATTCAAGGCCATGCACAGCTTTTGAGGAATGCAAATGCGGTACAAGTGATGTTGCATGTAATAAGGGGTTGTGTTTGAGTTGTACAACCTTTGTATACGTAATAAGGATGAAGGTGTAGTGGCCTAACAATTCCAAACATGTTGGGCATTTTCATTTTAAAGAAGATAATTGTAATCTTATCTAAAAGCTTCTAAAACAGCCTTTCAATTAATATTTAATACTAAAACTCTCTGGTTAAACAAGAATAAATAAATATATATAATGCGTTGAGCTCTTGAGGGAAAACAAACACACATTCTACAGGAAAGAAACTAGAAAATGCAGTGAAAAAAATAAAAAATGAAAGGACCCAATACCAAACCCTGTGGGACTCCAGATTTAACATTCAATCATTTTCGACTTTCTTTCAGAAAAATTAACATTTGGTTGTTTTGAAATGACTTTACTGGACCATCCCTTTAATAGCATGTACCTGTATTGGCATGTAGTTTGTCATGATTTTAAGAATATGTTTAAAGTGAATAAATAAAATCTGTGTTTACCGTGCTTCAGGTTTGTCCAGCGAGCAGTTGCACATGTAACCGTCACTCTTGGGCACACACACCGTGCCGTCTTTACACGGATTGGAGACACACAGGTTGTTGTTGAGCTCGCAGCGGTTGCCGTGGAAGAGTCCTGAACACCTGCAGCGCGCCTCTGCAGAGAAAACAGAAAACACACAAAGAGATATTAAAAAACTACAGCCACAGGTTTCCCCTGAAGGCAAATAAATAAACAAAGCAAATGTCAACCCTCACCTCCAGAGATCATAAGAGTGTCTTTGATATTTGACGGTAAAGATTGTGTTGTTGTGTACCGACATGTCTGTTATTGGCAAATAGTTCCACAAAACATGAACAGCAAACATCATGCTCTGTGAGTCATCCAGAATCAAAAGCGAGAGTCATTCGTATTCCTTTTTTTTTATTAATAACCTGCAAAAAGCAACTAAAGCTGTCAGACTGGAAATGACCGATGCCGAAATATCCTTTAATAAAGTGCCATTGAAAGTTACTTCTTGAAGGGTAAAATAAGTAACCAATCCAACTCGAAGTAGCAATAAATCAGAAAGAAAGAAAACGTAACTCCCCCGGTGTCGAGAAACATCGGTGGATTTTTCTTTTTAAGTTTTAAAGTTCAAGTAAGCCACAGAAAACATTTTATTTTAAATGCATACATCACCAAGTTGACTAAATGAATTGCTTAAAGGACATCTAGTTAATCGGCCCTCCTACTTAACATCACAATTACTACCTTAGGAAATAAAGTTCCTCAGTAGTGGAACGACTTTATATCCTGCGGAACAAATAATACAATTCCCTCCGTGGTTTTCCGCCTGTCTCATTAAATTTCATCGACCTAGTGGGATCAATTGGGAAATAATATTTATTTGTTGCTCGGCATCCCGCTCCAGGATTTGTGTGTGAAGCATAAAATGAAATGTGATTTGACGAGTTGATGAATAAAGTCCTGAGAGAAGTCTGTATCCTTTATTCCACAGGGTCACAGGGAAAAAGCTCCTATTGTACTGACGGGGGAAAATAAATAATCCGGTTCCTGACTCTGAGATAAACCCTGCGTGTGGAAACAGAAGGCAGACTTTCATAACAGTTTCAGGGTTTGTTCGCTCCTCTGAAGCCCTGAGATCTGTATCTTTTATGGCTTTATGTCTGATTTTATATCCACCCTGTGCAAGGGAATAATATCATTTTAAAGAGAGTCTTTATCAGCTGCTATTTCAAATAGAGAATAAGTCAACCCTGCTGTTTTGTGAGACAATGCAGAGGAAAATCATTGTGCTGCAAACCCCTTGGACTTCCATTTCTATCTTTTGTGTTTCGACAGATGCATTCAGCCAGTTAGAGATAACGGCAATAAGCAGGCAGCCACACAAAGAGCCGGAGAGTGATAAAGATTTCAGGCCAAACTAATCTGTCATGGCTGACTGAGAGGCTGTGTAGTAATAATAATAATAATAATAATAATAATAATAATAATAATAATAATAATAATAATAAGCAGGCCTGGGGTCTACAACATTTATCATTTTTTGTAGAATTATTTAATTTTTCTTTATTCTTGTTTAATTTTGTATATATTTAATATTTTATTCTCCATTTCTTGTCTTTTTACATTTTTTTCGTGCTGTGTTATTTTACTTTTGGTTTTAAATGATTTTTTTCCAACCACAAAGTGATGTGTTATTTGGGAGGGGTAGTATTTTCTGATGTGAAGCACCTTTTGTATATAAATAAAAGATTTCAATTTAATTTTTAATAAAGGATATAAGCTGTGCACCTATATTTTTTTGGGAAGTTTGAATAGCTTTAGGTCTCCTCTTCAGTCACTCACCTCCTCCAGCATCCTCCTCGCAGACCCCCTGGTTCTGACAGGGGTTTGTGTCGCAGACCCCCCTCCGGCTGCAGCATTGGTACGACCCGAACACCCTCCTGCTGCCAGGCCCCGCCCACTCCGACGCATCCCCCACTCTGATTGGCTCCCCGTTGAGTTGCAGGCCCTCCAAGCAGCCGCTGAAGTTACCAAGATGTTCTGGAGTGGAGGAAGCGAAGAGCAAAGCACCCTGGGAGCTCAGCATCCTGCAGGGCTGCGTCAGGGAGAGGTAGGACGGATGCTGCTGATCCAGGGTCAGCCTCAGGGCGCTGGAGTTGACCTCCAACAGGACGCTGTGCCACCTGCCATCTGACACCAGGTCAGATCTGATCTGTATCACAGCGATGTTCCCACAGCTGAAGTTGAACTGCAGCTCTCCGCCCGCCAGCTGAAGAGGAGGAGGAGGAAGATTTAGGAACAGTTTACTGTATTAAGGCCCTGACACACCAACCCGATTTTGGGAGTCAGAGGCCGTCAGAGGCTGTCGGGCATTCGCGGCGCCGTAGTCAGGTTGGTGTGTCCCGCACCGTCGACCGTGACACGCCTTATTTGGACTGCCAGACCCGATGCATGGCCGATTCAACATGTTGAATCGGCCATGCATCGGGTCTGGCAGTCGGACCAAATAATCACTCTGATTGGCTGTTCAGCTAGCGAATCAGTGCATGAGAAGCGAAGCGGAAGTGAGGGACGTAAACAAACGATTTAAGAAGGCACACACAGACTGCTATTCATTTTCATCTCATCATGGCGATCTGGAATGATGCAAACGAAGACCTGCTCATCACCTTGATCCAGGAGAGGCCAGCTCTGTATGATATTACGGAGAAAAGATACTCTTCTTCTTCTCTGTCTTCCGGTTGTTGCCTCTTTTGAATGACGAATACACACTACCGCCGCCTGCTGGTAAGGAGAGTTATTGCCACTCACGCACTGAAGTCGGTGCGGTGTGTTCCCGTGCGACACATGGCCAAAACGCAGGAGAACACGGCCAGGCAACAGCCGACTTCAGCGTCGGCTAGTCCTCTGGTGACTGCTTGGTGTGTCAGGGCCTTTAGAGAAGAATTGAGTTTTCATTGCCATTTGGAACAAAGCTGTTTTAAATTACCCTTAACGATCACCTGATCATAACGTGCCCTAGTTTATTTGTTGTTTTGTATGTTTTTTTTTTTACTCCTGCTTTTCTGTAAAGTTTTTCCCTCTATTCTAGCCCTTAAAGAGAAACGCGGATTTTGGGTCCTTAGCTTTAAAAAAATAAAAAGGAGGCGGAGCTAATGCCTGATCAGAATTCTACCGGAGATACAGTTACATTCTGCTTTGATTACACACCATCCTGTTCTAAAACACATCTAGGATTATTTCTGAAACAGTATGGATCTCAAATGCTTTTTCTCTTGCAGGTTTATCACAAGGTGAGTTCCTTTTTGTATTTCCTGCTTTTCAAACACATGTGTTCTACAGTACGGGTTAGCTCTGAGTGTTAGCGAGGCTTGCTAATGTCAACAAAGACGAGATTACGACCAAAACACGTCAGGCAACTCTCTGTGGGTCCGCCATCGGAAATTACGTAATATCGGCAGCAAATCTGTATCCGCTCGTTGTAGTCCTGTTTTTAAAAGATTTGGGTACGGAGGAAAAGAGAGAGGGTTATATTTTCTGACGCTGCGTGAGTTCCCCGACGCACCGGGGATTTATGTATAAAAGACATCAAAAAGTGCATTTTGCATGATAGGTGCCCTTTAATATCATTGTTATTATTCTTAATAACAAAAAGTTCAGCAAAGCCATCAGAAAATCAATTAAATGACAAAATAAGTTAAATGGAAGATTTTATTTTTTTTAAACATACATTACATTGCAGATGTTTATGCAAGCTCAAATTTACATCCAATAGTTTTGCATGCTCTTTTCCCCCATTTACATATAAGGTGCATCTTATAATTTATAATTGTATGTTTAGCCGTCATGTGTAATTGATTTATTTGTCCAGTTATTGCAGTGTGGAGGAAGAGAGCCGTTAGCGACAGTATATTGTATTGGAGAAGCATGAGGTGTCGTTGCTAAATCGATTCTGTAGCTAATGTGCATATTACAAATAAAGCCCCTGAACCATTTGAAACAACTCTGTTTTAATTACCCTTAACGATCACTTGATCATAACTTGTCGAAAAAAGTTTGGCAAAGCCAACAGAAAATCTATTAAATGGCAAAATATTTCGACACCTCAAAACAAGTTAAAAGGAACATAAAAAAAACAACTCAAAGTTTACATCCATGTATTTTGAAAGCTCTTCACTGCATTTACATTTACTTGGCATTTAATGCACACCAATAAATTATAATGTTTTGTTTTGCATCATGTTTGATTGATTGATTTGTCCAGTGTGTAATTCTTCCCCTGGAAGTATTGATTGGGATGTTTGCAGGTCAGCATTCGTCTCAGGGAAAAGAGGAATACATTGAAAGACAATCAATGTTCAAAACGCTTTTATAGTAATGTAATATTTCTATGTGTTAACGTGCGGTGAGGATCCTTTGATGTTCAAATAAAGTCACTTTAATAAAACAGTGTTGAAATGTTTTAAGCTTTTTGCTTGTGTGAACTTTAGTATGGAGAGAATACATATATCTGGTATGTGGTGGGTTTTAGATTCAGTTTCTATGTAAGAAAATGTGATAAAAGATTTAATTTGTAACTCTGGTTATAGATTCAGTTATTATATAAAAAAATCTGGTTAGAGATTATATTTTTGGTGCTCCCAGAAACCTGCAGGTCCGCTGCAACTCTGACTACTTTTAAATCCAGGCTGAAGACCTTTCTTTTTGTCGCTGCTTTTAATTGAACGATTCACATCTTAGACTGCACTGTAACTTTTATCCATGTATTTTTCCTTAATGTTTATTTTATTAGCTTTTCTTTTTTAATGCTTAATGTCTTTCATTTTTTTTTTGTAAAGCACTTTGAATTGCCTTGCGTTGAAAAGTGCTCTATAAATAAACTTGCCTTGCCTTGCTTAAGAAAAGTGGTTATAGATTCAGTTTTTTGGGAACAAAATCTGAAAGTAGATGAGTGTTAACCCAAGTGACCTTGAATTAGGGTTAGATCCGAGCTCAGAACAGTTCGAGTGTAACACTTGTAAATATGCAGTGGTCTTTGGTGTCAAATATTTCTTTGTTATTCATTTATTATAATCACAGAAATTCTGTGTTCTGTATTTAATAATTCTGTGTTCTTCATTTACAAAACTTTAAATATCTGACTAGGTCTCAAATCAGTGAGCAGAACATCCGAAATGCAGTCGCTGTACTCAGAAGATTATTTCCGTGTCCTTCACTCTTCCCTCTTCTCAATGTGTTCCATGTGGGAGGAGTCTAAGTGGGAGGAGTCTAAGTGGGAGGAGTCTAAGTGTGCGGGGGAAATAATGTAATAACGACTGATTTGTTAGATATCTGTTGTCAGTTAATAAACGGAGATCGGCTCCAACGGCATGCTGACTCTGGTCTCGTCCTACAAAAGAAACACCGCGCAGACGCCGCTCACACAAGTCAAGTGAAACCGTAATGGATACCGTAACTGGAGACTTCCTGCATTGAGAATATAAACACGTCTTAACAATTAGATCGGCTCTCGTTGGTAAAGCAATGTTCTTTGACTTTGGTTTGCTGCTGTCACTACTGGGGAACATTCCTCAGGGGAGACGTGATCCGTGACAGACACACATGACATTACGTTACGTTATGCAATCAGATCTGTGTGCACGGAAACGTAATGGAGGTGGTATTATATTGGTTTTTGTATTTATACGAGGGAATATGCATATCAATATAAGTATATATAACATTGATTCACAAACACTGCTGCATGTTCTACTTCACGCTGCAAACTCATATCATCTTAAAAGTCAATATTATGTTAGATTCTGTTCGCCTGCAGACATCTTATCCCTAACAGCAAATGGCGACGCTCTTTAAAGTCGAAAGAGATGAGCTTTCAGTATACATGTTGGTTTTACATTTCTATCCATCCATCTATCCATATATCTATCTATCTATCTATCTATCCATATATCTAACTATCTATCCATATATATATATATATATATATCTATCCATCTCTCTCTCCATCTCTCCATCTATCTATCTATCCATATATCTATCTATCTATCCATATATATATATATCTATCCATCTCTCTCTCTATCTCTCCATCTATCTATCTATCTATCTCTCCATCTATCCATCTCTCTCTCCATCTCTCTATCTATCTCTCCATCTATCTATCTATCTATCTATCTATCTCTCCATCTATCTATCTATCTCTCCATCTATCTATCCATTATCTATCTATCTATCCATATATCTATCTATCTATCTATCTATCCATATATCTATCCATCTATCCATATATCTATCTCTCTATCTATCTATCTATATATCTATCCATATATCTATTTATCTATCTATCCATCTCTCCATCTATCTATCCATTATCTATCTCTCTATCTATCTATCTATATATCTATCCATATATCTATCTATCTATCTATCTATCTCTCCATCTATCTATCTATCTCTCCATCTATCTATCCATTATCTATCTATCTATCCATATATCTATCTATCTATCTATCTATCTATCCATATATCTATCCATCTATCCATATATCTATCTATCTATCTATCTATCCATATATCTATCTATCTATCTATCTATCCATCTATCTATCCATCCATATATCTATCCATATATCTATCTATCTATCCATCTATCTATCTATCTATCCATATATCTATCCATATATCTATCTATCTATCCATCTATCTATCTATCTATCTATCTATCCATATAACTCTCCATCTATCTATCTCTCTATCTATCTATCTATCTATCTATCTCTCTATACAGTTTCAACTCAGACTCCACTGGGAATGGAGCTCTACAGCATCACTAAATCTACATGAAATCACCACCCTGACAACAGCCCTGATTGGAAGGCAGCATGCGTCCTGCAGGGAGCTTCAACACGATGCTACGTCATGTGTTCTGCTCTCTCTCAGGTGGACCAGCTGAGCACGCTGATTTAGGGTAACGCAGGAAGAGCTTCTGCAGTTGACTTTATATGCAAATAAATGAGGAAATAGAGTCCGGTCTCATGCAACGGCGTGTGCAGGCGACTTTTAAACAATTCAATTAAGAATTAAGAAGAACAATCTTATGATATATATGCAATTATATGGATTTTTACAAATACATATTGGCCTCTGTAACTTCTTAATTTGAGAGTGATTCGTATTTTACGACTGTCCCTACTAATTGCACCATACACACTATTTGATTTAATTCCTTTAAAAATATATTGTTTCATTTATTGTATTATTTAAATCATTCAATTATTGTTCAGTATTTTTATTATTATATGTATTATTTTGTACTTATTCATTTAGTTGTAGCTGTTGTTAATTTTTGGATTCAAACAAAAATATATATATTTATTTATCTCGTGCCTATGTTACTCCCCCATGGTGCCTATACAGTATATACAGTATATACAGTATATAATACTACTCATACTATAATATAATGTTTTGACCTAAACATCGTTTTACCTTACTCGTGTTTTGTATTGTTTTTACGTCATATAGGAGAGTTCTTCAGTCTGGCTTCTGATCTGGTTTCATTGTCTCGTGTTTTACATTTGTTTCATGTCCCGTCTGTTTTTATGTATTATGCTATGTTTTATACAGTTGTTGATGTCCAGCACTTTGTTCACCTCTGTTGTTTTGAAATGTGCTATAGAAATCAAATGGATTGGAATTCCTTGTTTTTCTGCGTATGTGTCGTGTGCCATAAAGCACGTCGCGCTTCATCCAATCAAATACAAACCTTTATTAATATTAGTGTTGCCTTTCGGAAGTCGCTCTGGAGTCACCACAGAATGCAGGGTAGGGCCTTCTCAGATAACCGTGTTATTAAATTCCTTTTGAAGCCGTTTCTGCTCACAGCGAAGAGAGCAGACACCATAGATTTCAGAACGAGTGGAAATCACCCCGGCGACGTGACGAGAGCTGCTCCGTGTAGAGGGTTATTCATGTCTCGTAAAGAAGACAACAATGAATCATTCTCTGTGAACGCGCCTGTTTAATATCGTGCAGAAGACCTTGTGTTGTAACGAGCCGTCCGTCCCCTCGAGGGTTCAGCACGTCAATACCCGTGGAAGACGGCACCTTGTTATCTGCGGCTTGTTTTCCAGGGAAAGGGCAACACGCGTCTCCCGTGCAGAGGCATCGCCATCATCTCACTTTAAAAGGGCATTGATGAGATGATTACGCCGAATACGCAGGGGGTAATAAACCAGATGTGTATCGGCGGCGCTGAGGAACTTTAAATATGTGAGTTTACCGCTCCCGTCTGATATTCAATCAGGCGTTTCGCACAGATAAACACACGCTGCCCCGCGGAGTGTAGTGGAAAATGTTATTATTATCATCCTTATTATTATCCTTATTATATCTTTCATATGTTTAAACCAAATGCTTCTTATTTCCTCTTGTTGTGCTTTTACCATTATTATTCTATTATATTCTCTTATGAGTTTCCCAGTCTCTGCAAGGCCACAGCTGTTTCAGCAGACTGGGAGACTCATACACAGTCAGACACATCACGAACTTCCCTGCTCTGAGAACCGTTATGCTATCTACTCAAGGCCACTGGGTGTCTCATCAACAATCTGACTGTGTGAACCCAGATTGTTCTCTTTCCCACTCCTTTTCTATATGACCTTTGCTTTTCCATTGTTCTGCGCACTCTCGCGCAGACTATCTTATACTCTGTGCGACTTGTGACATTATTATATTATTGTATCGTGTATTTGAAGCTTCAAATAAATAACCAAAAGACAGCTTTGCTTGATTCACCATTTATTTGTATTGTTCATTTGACTTGTACTCTCCAGCGCTGTGTTGGGCCCTAGATTTCCATAACAGGAGATAAGGGAGGGCCGTATCAAACGTGTTTTCATCTGCAAGAAGAAGGGCTAAGAGAGGATAACTTGATTCACGCTGCCTTTGTCAGAACAGACGATGTGTAAAGGCCCAGGATAGTGTTTCCCAGAGAAGAAGGGATGAAGGTCAGTTTTCGACAGGTTTATTTTTTAACTCAATCGTCTCGAGAAAGCCAATCAGCGGTGAGCGTCTTCGATGTAATACTTTTAGACCCTAATGATTTAAATAAAGACTAGTGTTCATGCTGGGTCGTTTAACGTATTATACGCTGATTCACAGACGTCTCTTTCCCAATGTACGTCAGGGACTCGAACAGGAGTGTAGTACCCTTATTTGGCCACTATTAAAAACTACAACTCCCATGATGCCATGCCGATACAAAAGTCACAGATATGGGCGACTTGTGTGGAAGATATTGACAACAATTAATTTTTTCAAATGATCATCAAACAGAACTTATTTTTCTCTTTTGATATGTGTCGAAGAAATTGTATTTTATTATAAATAACCACACGCGTTGCATATCGTCTAACAAATGAGAGTAAAACAAAAAATCTGAAAGATACCACGTTGGAAATCTCTGTTTTAAAGAGCGTCGACATTTGCTTTTAGAAACCAACATAATAATAATAGATTTAATTTGATGGCGCTTTTACAGGTGCTCTAAGACGCTTTACAGATATAGTGAAAGAAAAGGAAACAACATAGTAAGCAGGGATACCATGTCTTTCTTTTTTCATCTTTTTTTTGTATTGTTATTACACTTTTCTTAATATAGTTCGCTATCTGTGTTTATTTTTTGTTTTTTTTACTGTTATGTAACATCTAGTCGAAGTCAAATTCCTTGTACGTGTCAACCTACCTGGTAATAAACCTGATTCTGGGTTTTAGGACGCGTCACTGCTGCATGAGTATCATCTTCCTCAGGGGGGTAATTACCTGTAGCGCCCCCCAGTGGTTGGTGTTGTTAGTGGACACGATGACGCCGTGCTGCTGGGAAGTTTTAAACCTCAGAGACAGTTTGAAGTCCTGGTCGTCCTCGTCCATCCTGTGGAGGTACTTCAGGTACGACTTGCCATCAAACCTCACCGCAGACTCTGCAATACAAAGATAACTGAGAGTGAGACGAAAGAAAAGCCAAACAAGGTTAAATCACTTCCTGTTGGAGGGTCTGTGACCACCCGATCGGCACCGCGGATGAAGGCAATAATCAAATGTATATGGCCCTAACGGAGAAATTCCAAATCTGAGACAGACCTTTCAGATTTAGCAATAACTGTCATATAAGAACAATAATGTTTTTTTTATGAAAAATATTTTATGTAATTTCCCTTTTCCAGGAATCTCAACAGACAACGTTTGGCCAGACTAAATCATTTCTAATGTTAAATAAATGAAAACAATTCATTATATATGAATTATTAATGCCATAAATGATTGCATACATTTACAGTTTCTCATGTTTCCAGTGTGATAGCTGTCGAACAAAGTCAAATCCATTTCTCACTTATTCTAAGAATTAACTTAACCAGCTAAAAGGCTTTCTTCTCGAATAATCGGGAAATTACGTTGTAAACACATAACTCATCTCCTCGTTTTTTTACCCTTTGTGAAATGCCTGTGTCGAACCCTAACCCGAACTGATGGTTCCCTTCTCTGCGGGTGTGTCAGCCTGTTTTAATCCGCCCTCCACGTGTTTTCAGCACCATCTTATTTATCTTAATGGCGTTCATATTTATGTTTTTATTACTTCTTACATGTTTTATAATTTTAAATGTATTTATGTGTATGTTTTTATCTGAAAATGATCAAAGCCACATGAGGAGGGACGCTTTTATTTGTTTATTTATATTTATTTTAAATTATTTTATTACCTGGAGGCCGGGAAACCACCCGCAGAGGGGACCTCTTCACCTACCTGCCACCGTTTTAAATAAAAAACGGCTACCCTTTGGAATCTTTTAAACTTACCCGACCTCGATTTTAATGGTTTCTGTTTTTCAGTGACATCCAGTTCATTATATACGATTTTACTAACCCGGTGTGCCTTCCTTTATTTTATTATTATTAGTTAATTTTAACACTCCCTTTACTTTTTAAATTCATATTACTGGGGAGAATGTTTTAATTATTTATATTTGTATCATTGCACTTGTGTTTTAACTGCACTTACACTTCTATGCACGGCTTTTACTAATAGAACTGGAGTCACTTTTAAATCCCCAACCTAACCCTGTCCTACTTTGGTTGCTGTACGTAGCTGTCCAATATGGCAGACCAACTCGCGCTTGCGCAGTGCAAATCGGGAAGTCACAGGGTCTAGTAACTTCCTTTTTGAGGGTTTCATTACTTCCTGTTGCAGTGGGTAATTACTTCCTGTTGCAGTGGTTAATTACTTCCTGTTGCAGTGGTTAATTACTTCCTGTTGCAGTGGTTAATTACTTCCTGTTGCAGTGGTTAATTACTTCCTGTTGCAGTGGTTAATTACTTCCTGTTGCAGTGGGTAATTACTTCCTGTTGCAGTGGGTAATTACTTCCTGTTGCAGTGGGTAATTACTTCCTGTTTGTTGCAGTGGGTAATTACTTCCTGTTGCAGTGGGTAATTACTTCCTGTTGCAGTGGTTAATTACTTCCTGTTGCAGTGGGTAATTACTTCCTGTTGCAGTGGTTAATTACTTCCTGTTGCAGTGGGTAATTACTTCCTGTTGCAGTGGGTAATTACTTCCTGTTGCAGTGGGTAATTACTTCCTGTTGCAGTGGTTAATTACTTCCTGTTGCAGTGGTTAATTACTTTCTGTTGCAGTGGGTAATTACTTCCTGTTGCAGTGGGTAATTACTTCCTGTTGCAGTGGGTAATTACTTTCTGTTGCAGTGGGTAATTACTTCCTGTTGCAGTGGGTAATTACTTCCTGTTGCAGTGGGTAATTACTTCCTGTTGCAGTGGGTAATTACTTCCTGTTGCAGTGGTTAATTACTTTCTGTTGCAGTGGGTAATTACTTCCTGTTGCAGTGGTTAATTACTTCCTGTTGCAGTGGGTAATTACTTCCTGTTGCAGTGGTTAATTACTTCCTGTTGCAGTGGTTAATTACTTCCTGTTGCAGTGGTTAATTACTTCCTGTTGCAGTGGTTAATTACTTCCTGTTGCAGTGGGTAATTACTTCCTGTTGCAGTGGGTAATTACTTCCTGTTGCAGTGGGTAATTACTTTCCTGTTGCAGTGGGTAATTACTTCCTGTTGCAGTGGGTAATTACTTTCTGTTGCAGTGGGTAATTACTTCCTGTTGCAGTGGGTAATTACTTCCTGTTGCAGTGGGTAATTACTTCCTGTTGCAGTGGGTAATTACTTCCTGTTGCAGTGGTTAATTACTTTCTGTTGCAGTGGGTAATTACTTCCTGTTGCAGTGGTTAATTACTTCCTGTTGCAGTGGGTAATTACTTCCTGTTGCAGTGGTTAATTACTTCCTGTTGCAGTGGTTAATTACTTCCTGTTGCAGTGGTTAATTACTTCCTGTTGAAGGGGTTAATAGGTCATTGTTCATGTGTTGGTAGATGCGTGTGTTGTGCGTCTCTCTTTATCGCCAAACTCCAGAGTCTCTTCAGTCGATATCGGTTTCCGATATAGTCAAAACAAAGCAGCGATAACAGAAGACGAGGGACGAGGACTCTAAACAAGCTGATAACGACTTCCTAGAAAGGCCGTAGCTCGAGCTCTCAATCTGTCTTCACTAATCCTGTCAGGAATGCCCACAGAAATCAGAGAGGACGAACCGACGAGGCGCCGCTGAGCAGACGATATTCTGTCGGCTGGAGAGAAGCTTCACACTCAACCTGATCTGATGTGTTGTTGGAAAACGTGTGATATTGGACAATATAAATACTGCCGTGGCTTCCTTCCTTATGTTCTATCAAGCCAATAGACGCCTTGAACAGACATTTTCTAACTCGTTTTCTTTCTTTTATGTTTGTGTTACTCACAAGTTGCTTGGCCTCCGATGGTTTGGATGATACCATCGGATGCTCAAAATAAAAAACTTTTTACACATGCAACAAAGAAAAGAGGCCTTTACAATAGTCAGAGGGAAAAACTCCAATAAAATAATAAACAACTTCGGTATTCTTTCAGAAGTTAAGTCCATTTCTCACTTATTCTAAGAATGTACTTAACCCACTAAAAGGATTTCTTCTCATCAGTAACCTGTGTTTGGTGTCGACTCCATTCGTGTGGCGTAGAGATATACAGTCTGAGTTCCTGTGGATGCTAACACGTACCGTTGCAGGGGCAGACGCTCTCCCAGCTGTGCTGCGGGGTGATGTAAGCGGCTCTGGCGGTGGTGAAGTGGTTGAGTCTCTCTGAAGTCAGCCGGACGGCGTTCCTGCAGCCTCTCGTCGGACAGCCGGCGCCCAAACACCCGTTGTGTTTCACCCGGAGGATGCTGAGCCCCAGAGAGTCCTCCATGTCCGTTATGATGCCTGAAGAAGAGAGATCGGGTTCACAGACTGCACCATCGAACAGACTGCTCATCTCAAAGGGATTATAATGTTTGTGTCCAAATGAACGGATACCAAAAAGGCTTCGATATTTAGAACGTCTCGTCTGGTGCATTTTTTACATTACGATTTTTAATGAACATATCATTTCATTAACTTGTTCCGGAAAGAAAAGTTACCCAAATGGTTGTTTATTTGATTAATAGGCTGGTTCTTAGAAAGAAGAAGAAGAAGAAGAAGAAGAAGAAGAAGAAGAAGAAGAAGAAGAAGAAGAAGAAGAAGAAGAAGAAGAAGAAGAAGAAGAAGAAGAAGAAGAAGAAGAAGAAGAAGAAGAAGAAGAAGAAGAAGAAGAAGAAGAAGAAGAAGAAGATTTGATTTTTAAAACAAATTTTATTTGCATTTGTTTTAAACATACACCCACCCTGCAACAGAGTCGGAACAAAACTAAAACATTACACAATCAAATAAATAAACAGATTTTCATGACTACCAAATAAATATCATTTGAAAAGCGTTTTACCCATTTAAAAACATCCTCTCTTACACACTTTAAAAACAAAAACTACACCTATCCTTTAAAACTTCAATATGAGAGAGTCATTCTCCCCCAGCGAGCACAGAACCCGCCCCACAGCCCACACATCCAGAACCCCCTGCAGGTGATTGATCAGCGTATAGTACGCATGCTCCACCCTCAGACGCGCTGCCACCAGCCCCCTCAGACAGAGCACTGCATCCGTCCATCCCACTCCAGCAAGTTGGTTCTTCCTACGTTTCCAGATTGCTAATTTTGCATTAGCAAACAAGAAATTCATCAACAGTAGGGTTTCCTTCTTTTTCAGGATGTATTTGGGGCCATGGACAAAAAGTGGTATGGAGAAAACCTCCCCGAACCCCTCCACCCACCCCTGTAACATTTTTTTAAGACCAGCCAATCTGGGACAGGACACGACTAAATGCTCCAATGTTTCTGCCATAAAACAGAACGGACAGCCTCCCCTTGTGCCTGGGTCAAAATGAGCTCTGTATTTGTTAGTGGCTATTGCACCGTGTATAATTCTCCATTGGATGTCAGCCATCCGTTTTTCAACCGGAGCTTTATACAGGATCCGCCAGCTGCCCTGAGGGGAAGAGCCCAAGCCAAACACATCCGTCCACCTCGACTCTCTGACGCCTGCAAGCGAGCCGAGGTTTAACACCTTTACGCAGCTAAGGTATAGCTTCTTCCCATTGCAGGCGCTGAACTTTGCAGGTGTTAGAGTCCCCAGTGATAGCAGGAGACCCTCCTCCTCTCTCCATTCCCCCACCGCAGGACCCACACTCAAGGCAGGAAAAACATAATCATGTCCCTTTCTCCACTGGTCAGCCAGATCTGCATCCAGAGCAAAGGTCAGGTGGGATGGCGACAGCGACTGCCACACCTCATCTACCAGGTTCTCTAGAACTCGGGTTGATCGAATGCCCGTCACCTCAGCCAGTGTTTCCATGGAGACCCCCGTCAAATGGCCAAGTTTTACCACTCCCGCTTCAATGAACGCGTTCTTTAGGGTGGCTGAAGAGAAAAGGGTTCCAGAAAGAAAACCAGTGTCAAACAGTGGCTCCTCAAACAGCCACATCCCAGGGCGGGGGTCGGGTGGTCTGGTAAAACTCAGAATCTTCCAGGCATTGATGACTGAGCAGTAAAAAGGTGTAAGTCCAGTGATCTTGTACGCAGGGGCCTTCAGCAGAAACAGGTGTTTATCAAAACCAAAGCCCCCCGCCCTCCAGAGCAACAGCCGGGCCATAGCCAGCCAGCAGGGAGAGGCACCACACAGCAGCCGGGCCATAGCCAGCCAGCAGGGAGAGGCACCACACAGCAGCCGGGCCATAGCCAGCCAGCAGGGAGAGGCACCACACAGCAGCCGGGCCATAGCCAGCCAGCAGGGAGAGGCACCACACAGCAGCCGCTGAGCTGCCTGCAGTCTAAAAGCAGCAGTCCTTGCAGTAATGTCCACGAGGCCCTGCCCCCCCTCCGCCACGGGCAGGTACAGGACCGATGCTGGCACCCAGTGATGACCCGACCAGAAGAAATCCACGAGGAGCCGCTGCAGTTGTTTCATGAGGCCCGGCGGTGGGGTTAACACCTGCAGTCTGTGCCACAGAGACGAGGCAACCAGATTGTTGGCGACAAGAACTCTTCCCCTGTAGGACAGCTGGGGGAGCAGCCATTTCCATTTGGCTAATTTTGCTTGCACCTTTTCCAGCAATCCCTCCCAGTTCTGTGCCACCATGTCCTCGGACCCCAACCAAACTCCCAGGACCTTTAAACCCTTGTTTCCCCAGCTAAGGTTACCAGGAAGACTGGGCCTATTTTCAAGACTCCACTCACCTACCAAAACTGCCTCACTCTTCTCCCAATTAACTTTGGCTGAAGCAGCCTTCCTGTACAAAGCTAGACTGTCCTGTAGCTCCTGGATATCTCGCTGACCCTGGACAAAAACACTGACATCATCAGCATAAGCTGATACAACCACCGGGGGGGCCTGAGCTGACTCTGGCAGACACAGGCCCCTCAGCCGGTTTCTAAGTCTGCACAAAAGCGGCTCGATGGCAATACTATACAATAGGCCTGAGATAGGGCAGCCCTGCCTGATCCCCCTTTTAACTGGTACAGGTCTGCTCAGCCCTCCCCCACCTTCACAACACAACATGCATCACTGTACAAACACTTCACCCAGGACAAAAAATGCTCCCCAACACCAAAAGCCTGCAATGTGGCAGCCAGAAACGTGTGATCCACACGATCAAACGCCTTCTCCTGGTCAATAGAAATAATACCAACATTTATATTATACAGTTTACAAACATCAAAAGTGTCTCTCATCAAAAACAAATTGTCCACAATTGATCTGCCAGGGATGCAATATGTCTGATCAGGACCGATAAGAAGTTCGATAAAAACCTTCAGTCTGTTAGCTAAGACCTTTGACAGTATCTTATAGTCCGTACATAGGAGAGCCACAGGTCTCCAGTTCTTCAGCAGGGTCAGATCTCCTTTCTTAGGCAACAGTGAAATCACTGCACGCCTACAGGAAGCTGGAAGAGTCCCTTTCCCAAAGGACTCCATCAACACTTCTAGCAAGTCATGTCCCAGAATACTCCAGAAATGTTTAAAAAAGTCTGCAGGTAAACGTCTATGCCGGGAGCCTTGCCGGAGGCCATCTGTGTCACCGCAGAGGTCAGTTCCTCCAGCGTAATGTCAGAGCCCAGGGTGTCACTTTCCGGCTGGACTCAGCTGTGGAAGACCCTGAAGAAGTTCATCAGCAGCTTCCACGTCACAACCCTCAGCTTTGAACAGGTCTGTGTAGAAGGACACTGCATGCCTCCTCATCTCAGCAGGCTCAGAGGTGACCTGTCCATCAGGGAGACGCAGACATACCATCTGCTTCCTTTGGCCCACAGACCTCTCCAGGTTGAAGAAGAAGGTGGTTGGTGCATCAATGTCTCTCATGGAAGTGAAACGGGCTCTGATCAGGGCTCCCTTGGCCTTCTCTTGAAGAAAACAGTTAAGCTGTTGTTGTTTTAGGAGGGACTGTTCTATATTTCGAGCAGACACACTCTCTAACTCTCTGATCTCCCTCTCTAACTGCTCTATAGCTCTCCTAATGTTTGCAGTGGAGTAGGCTGTATACTGTTGGCAGAACACTCTAATCTGAGCCTTTCCTACCTCCCACCACTGACTCAGGGAGGGAAAAGACTCTTTCTTTGATTTCCAGTTGATCCAAAAGAATTTAAAATTCTCACAAAAAGTCAAATCTTGTAAAATGTTAACATTAAACTGCCAGAACGATCTCAGCTTCTCTGTGTTGGATAAAACTAAATCTAAAGAAACTAGCTGATGGTCTGTGAAACCAACCGGTTGGATGTGACAGTTCACTGCACGAGTAATACAAGAAGCAGACATGTAAAATCTGTCTAGCCTGGCTGCACTGACGCCCCCATCTAGCATTCTCATCCAGGTGTATTGTTTAACAGAGGGGTGTTTCGTCCTCCACACATCCACTAAGTCAGCCTCTCTCATCACCTGTGACAGTAAAAGGGACGACTGAGGATGCGGCTCCCGTCCTATTCTGTCTAAAGTGACATTAGTGCAAGCGTTCCAGCCCCCCCCCAGTATCACACACTCCCCCTGTACACTAGTGTCCAACTCATCTTTTAATAACTGAAACACAGATACACGTGCAGGGCCCTGATTGGGTGCATAAACATTAATAAAAGTGAAAAAGAACTCTAACAGTTCCACTTTCACCATCAAGGCTCTACCTGCCACTCTCTCTGTGCTGGATACAATCTTAACATTTAGAGAGGGGGGGGGGGGAAACAGCTACTCCAGCACTGAGGTTTGAGCCATGACTGAGTACATACTGACCCCCCCACCACATCCCCCAGTCCGTCTCATCCAGGCTATCACTGTGCGTTTCCTGCAGAAATATCACATCTAATTTTTTCTGATTAAAGACCTCCAGCACTAAAGCTCTTTTCTGTGCACTTCTACCCCCGTTAATGTTTAAAGAAGCAACCCTTAAAGCCTGCATCAGAGGAAGGAGATAGAGAAAAATAGCAGACAGGTACACACAGCAGAGAGGAGACACCCAGTGTTGCATGATCATGTTGACATTATTTAGACCTTTTCAGTTTCCCCCCTTTTTTGCTTCCTTTCGGAACTTTTCTCATATTAGTGACATGCTTCCTGAGACGATAGCGTTTCTTTTCATCCAGCAGGTCTAACCCTACAACTTTCTGAAGAGTGCTCACTGTGTGAAGAAACTTGTTAGTGTCAGGGAAAAACTCTCACTTCCACTGCCTTGCCAAAGGACTCATCTAAAAAGACATTAATCTCTTCCAAAGAATATATCTCTGCGTTATGAGAGAGACTATCTGCAACTGAAACACAGTCAGAATCCCCCTCACCGTCTGTGTCCATCTCTGTCTCCTCATTAATGTCTGCAGCCTGTTGAAGCTCTGTTTGCCTCCCAGAACCAGACGGCAGCTCCTGCTGTGTGCCAACAGCCTCCACCTGTCCCACAGCCCCGGTCCTCACCTGTCCCGCTACATCATCTCCCACCCGTTTACCTGTTTCCACATGTTCTCCTCTCACACTCACCACATTCTCTACAATCCCCGTTTCATCTCTCCCGATATTCATCTCTACTTCATCCGCAGCCCCTGGGGCCCCGGCGGGTGCAACAGCAGCCCCCGCGACACCGGGCTCCGCGGCCGCCGACCCAGCGGCCCCGGCCGCCCCAGCGACTGGCTCGGTGGCCCCGGGCTCGGCGGCCACGGGCTCGGCGGCCACGGGCTCGGCGGCCACGGGCTCGGCGGCCTCGGGCTCGGCTGCCCCAGCGACCCCGGCCACCCCAGCGGCCCCGGGCTCGGCCGCACCCGGCGGAGCGGCGTGCCGTCTCTGTGGACATGCAACACGTTTGTGACCCGACTCCCCGCACTCAAAACACTTTACGTTCCCTGAGCTCGCATAAACCATATAAAACCCCTCTTCATGCCTCACCCGGAAAG
This sequence comes from Pseudochaenichthys georgianus, assembly GCF_902827115.2. Taxonomy (NCBI): domain Eukaryota; kingdom Metazoa; phylum Chordata; class Actinopteri; order Perciformes; family Channichthyidae; genus Pseudochaenichthys; species Pseudochaenichthys georgianus. The sequence goes on along the minus strand of NC_047512.1, from coordinate 2,296,537 downwards.
ACACATCCAGTGTCTGAGTGGGACAAGTCAGAAACATGAACACCTGTCTCCGTAGAGATTGGACATGTTTTAACTTTTCATCCTTACACCCCAGAGCAACAGTGCGGAGATTACTGGCAAACTTACCGAACCGCTTCAGCTCCCGTTCCAGCGCCTCATTCGGGATGAATGGAGGAACGCCAGACACAGTGATCCGCGTGGACGGTGTCGCCAACGGCGAAACTTGGATATATTCCTCGTTTACCATTAATCCGCTCTCAATAAGTTCGGTTACATATTTCTGGTCTTTCAAAAAGACCACGACCGCTTTGTTCATGCGGGAAGCATAGGAGATGTTTACATGGCCTACCTGCTCCCCCACAGCCAGCAGCACCTGCTCCACTGTGCTTGCGGCCTGAGCCACCAAACGCACTCCGTGTCTCAGAGACACCGGCGGCGCCCCGAAGGACGCCATCCCAGCCACGAGGCACGGAAAAACAAATTAACCGTACTTGGAAAGAGTACAAATATCCCCACGTAAGATCATACAGTGAAAGAAAACGATTGAAACAGAAACAAACGAACTAAAAGTGAAAATCCCTCTTCCCTCTTCAAAAACACACCTCCACCACAGAAGAAGAAGAAGAAGAAGAAGAAGAAGAAGAAAAGGAAGAAGAATGCTTTACGTCACATTTTTGCCAATTTAAAAGTCCCGATATGTAAACTCCCTAATTGCTCACCTGCGAGTCTGTTGTTGGGCAGATTCTGGAGGAGTCCACCCTCCCTCCTGCAGGTCAGCAGAGCCTCCAGCCCCCCGCCGTCCGGCAGCTGCTGGAGGCTGACGAGCAGCACCTCCTGTCGGGGGAAACCCAGCGCCTGACCCAGGCTCCTCTGAAGACCTCTCCAGTGATCACCCAGAAACTCCTCCGCCGAAAACCCCACCATCTGCAGCGTCAAACCCGAATCCAGCGCCCTCTGATCGGCCGCCCAGACGTGGATTTTGACCCCCGTCGGAACGGTGAACTTCCCATCGGAAACGCTGACGTTGAGCGAGTACGAACCCTCCTTCAAGGCAAAGGAAAGGCAAGGTTATTTATATAGCACAGACAGGAAGTAAACACTAACAGGTAATATTGAAGTACTCGAGCCCGGTCTCTTCCACTTTTTAACGTTCTCGGTCTCGGAACTATAGGTTGTATGTCAAGACCGGTCGAGACCGTTCTTATCGTCCATCCATGGTCCAGACCAATAACGTGACTTCACGTGACTCCGAATCTTTGATACCGGCTGCTGCCCCCTTCACACACACTCAAATGCTCTTTCAGACTGTGTGTGTGTGTGTGTGTGTGTGTGTGTGTGGTGTGTGTGTGTGTGTGTGTGTGTGTGTGTGTGTGTGTGTGTGTGTGTGTGTGTGTGTCAGTGTCGAGCCGTCAGGGCCCTCTAGGCCCTAAGATATTCTAAAAAATAATATTTGAAAACATTAAAAAAAAAACATTTTTTGTTAAATGTTTCATTAGTTTTACCTAAATAACTTGATTTAATTGTATTTAAAATAACATTTCCAAAGAAATAAATCCTTCGAATCTGCCTGTTCAGTTTCTGTTGGAATGTGAAGGGTTAAATGCCGTCTCTGCGAGTTCTGTGAAGACGGGAGAGCTTGTTGGTCGCTCTCTCCATTCACAGAGGGCCAGCTATAGTAACTCAACGAGAGAGTAATGTCAAATGACAGTACAATTGACCAATCATATCTTCCCTCTAAAAGGGCGGGCTTTATTTTCGCGGACTTTATGACAGGTTCCGCCCGCTGTGAGGTCTATGCAAGTGGTCCAGTGACGCGTCCTAAAACCCGGAAGTAAGCTGCGCTCGGATTCCCTCGACAGAAAGCAACGGGATTTCTCCATAGGGTTTTGGAAAATAGCTGGAAATAAGATCAGTGGAAAACAAAGCTGTTAGATAAATGCACGTTTTGTTCAGACGGATAATATCCACATGTCTACCCTACTTTTATTATTATTATTATTATTTTCGAATCATAAATCTAATCGATAGATTTATGATCGATAGATTTATGATTATGGTTCGTCCATGATGGCTCACTTCAGTGATAGTGATGACATCGTTGCGAAATTATTAACCGAGTCATTTTCAAGATTGAGTTCCAATGATAAACTGGAGTGGCAAAGGATCAGCTTCATGACCCGCAAGTGCGTCATCCAAAAGGACAGGAGGATGGACTTTGTGTTTCAGTGATTTGATCATCAAAGGTAGGCCTGAGTCATTTTCAATGCGGGCCGCCGTGCCGACTTCATTCATTTGTAATTGCTACTTGGCTGTGGGCGCCCTGTCATGATAGGTGTTTATATAAATGGTGTTGTTCTGTGTGGTAGAGGGCCGCTGTCATGGATGCGTTTTGCACCCCAGGCTGTTGTTTTGATATTCCGCTGAAGTATACGCTGAGCCTTAATAACTCTTCTTTTTTTTCGAGGAAAGGGGGGGGGGGGGGTTGTCAGAGGGCCTAGGTATAAAAGTCACGGCTCGCCACTGGTGTGTGTGAGAAGGAGGGAGAGAGAGAGAGAGAGAGAGAATGTGTGTGTGTGTTAAAGGGTTTTCCTCCATGCTGTGCATGTAGTGTTGGATTCACAGTAGTCTGGTTCCGGTCTTGATTCAGTCTCGCCCTGCCTTGGTCTTGGTCTTGACTCATTCTCGAACTCTTAAAGTCGTGGTCTTGTCTTGGTCGTGCTACTCTCCGGTCTTGGTAATGTCTTGGTCTCGGATAAGGTGGTCTCGACTACAACACTACCAACAGGAACACGTATAGGCTCTGTAGTGTTTAGGGACTGGTTAGTGGATCAGAAACGGTAAACAGACTTGGACTGTTACAGAAAGCCTCGATAAGTGCTGCCGTAAAGTTGGAAGAAATATATGTAGCACCTTTCAACACAAGGCAAAAATAAAAAGACATTAAGAGACCTTGAGGTTTTCATCCGCCCAGATTTTTCCGTCCGCCTGGTCCACAGAGAAGCTTCCTCCGTCGGGATGCTCTGACAGCAGGGAGTAGGTGAGAACATCCTGCAGGTCCTGGTCCGAGGCGTGAAGTCGTCCGATCAAACGGTTGGAGAACAGCATGTCGAAGGTGGTGATGAAGACCTCCAGAGGAACCACGGAGGGAGGGTACTTGCTCTGCTCCGTGACGTTGATGTTGACTACGCAGATGGAGGAGAGAGGAGGATGGCCGCTGTCCGTCACCTGATGGTACATGGAGAGAAGTTATGTCTTGTTTGCCATTTTAAGTTTAGGTTGAGCTTGTGTTGACCACAGACTTTATTTCAGGCCAACAACACGTTAAAGCAAATTACTGATCGAGAGAAAAGCAGCCCCAGAAACGCTAACTCAGTCACCTGATGGGAACATGGACAGAAGTTATGTCTTGTTTGCCATTTTAAGTTCAATTCACCAGTTACTGTCGTAGTTTATGTTGTAGAACAAAACGTTAAGATGTCTTCAGCTCGTGTTGACCAGAGACTTTATTTCAGGCCAACAACACGTTAAAGCAAATTACTGATCGAGAGAAAAGCAGCCCCAGAAACGCTAAAACGCTAACTCAGTCACCTGATGGGAACATGGACAGAAGTTATGTCTTGTTTGCCATTTTAAGTTCAATTCACCAGTTACTGTCGTAGTTTATGACGTAGAACGAAACGTTAAGATGTCTTCAGCTCGTGTTGACCACAGACCTTATTTCAGGCCAAAGAAATACTGATTTAGAGAAAAGCAACCCCGGAAAACGCTAAAACGCTCAGTCCTGATGGACCATGGAGAGAAGTTACCCCGGAAGTGTAGGCGGTGGGACGATCTCTCCCCTCCTGATCAGACTCGTTCCCACTTTGCCTGTTTCTAAATCTCGATTAAAGACCTGCTTGTTCTCCGTGCTTTTGCAGACTACGTATAATACTTTGCAGTCTGCGCTTTTAAATTGGCGTTTATATTGTTCTTACGTTGTGTATGAGAGCGTTTCAGTCTGTGGCTTTAAGTATGGTTTTATTGTCTCGTGTTTTTACATTTGTGTTTAGTCTGAATGTATGTATGCTGCTTTTTATGTGTTAATGTACAGCACTTTGGTCAACTCTGTTGTTTTTAAATATGCTGTATAAATAAAGTTGAATTGGATTTTTTGTTTAATTCACCAGTTACTAACGTAGTTTATGTCTTCGAACAAAAACAGTAGTGTCTCTTCAGCTTGTGTTGCTGACAAACACATTCAGACACATGACTGATTGAGAGAAAAGTAACCCCAGAAACGTTAAAATGCTCAATTCTGGGCTTAAGATTCATTTCTGCACCACACTGGAAACTTTATCGTGAAGCCGGAGCATCTGCAGAATAATTCTAAACTAGGTTCAAAATGATCCACTAAAGTTCGTCACCATAGGATATTAATAAATCACCTTTTGTTATTTTAACTGTTGCCTCTCCTGCACAAAAGAGCTCTTTCCCAGTTAGGAATAATGTACTTCTTAAAGACCAGTGTGTGTTTCCATTCTCTAACACTGCACATATGGATCTTCTTGTACACAACATATATTCAAGCAAAACAACAATGCAGTCATTTGGACTAAATATCATAAATCAGCCGTTTTAAATATTTGACCGAGCTTACACAAATCCATGCATTGCAATAATACAACATTCATAGTCAGCTGTTCTCCTAAATGCTTTCTGTTCATCGTCTTGCATTCACTTTATACTTCTTTATGATGAACCTTTTCAGGATCCCTGGAGGACAATACTTACTGGTCTGTATAAATACGATGGGAATATGTAGGCGGTGTGAGTCCTCCTCCGTAGATAAAGACGAGGTAATTATCTGCACCCTTTCAGCCTCGAAAGGCACTCTCTGCAGGAAGGCTCAATGTACCGTGATTACATTATATATACACCGTTCAGCGATGTTCTTTTTATTGTCATGAGATTCAAGCAGAATGATTAAGTGAATCTCTGGGGTGAAAGAAACGTATTCCTATTTAACTACGCGTTGGTTACAGCAGTGTAGGAAGGACAATGACAGAGAAACTTTGGACAAGATAGTTGTTCCTTTATTCGGCTGCTGTTATCTATCTGTTAGGTAACCCTCTTTTGGTTTAAGGAGGAATGTATCCGTGGATTGACATCTTTATGAGCCGGGCACTCAATGTAGCCACAAAACTCTCTGTGAATAAGTTAATACTTTTCCAGATTGTATTGATGGATTGACTTCTGACACAGCGAATGGTGATGGCCCTCAGAATCAGGATCATCACTTGCTTTCTAAATAGCCATTGGATAAAATCCAAGTTTTAGACGGAGGACTGCCAATCAAACCGCTAGGAAATACCGCTAGGAGATTGTCAACGGGGGAGGGGTGCTAGTGACTTATCCGATCGGAGCACATCGTCCGACTGGCCCACTTCGGTACCGGCCCATCGGGATTCGTCCCAAACGTCCCGATGGCCAGTCGGCCTCTGGCCAGTCCGCCTCTGGCCAGTCCGCCTCTGGCCAGTCGGCCTCTGGCCAGTCCGCCTCTGGCCAGTCGGCCTCTGGCCAGTCCGCCTCTAGCCAGTCCGCCTCTGGCCAGTCCGCCTCTAGCCAGTCCGCCTCTAGCCAGTCCGCCTCTGGCCAGTCCGCCTCTGGCCAGTCGGCCTCTAGCCAGTCCGCCTCTAGCCAGTCCGCCTCTGGCCAGTCCGCCTCTGGCCAGTCCGCCTCTAGCCGAGCTACGTCAACGCTTTCATCGTGCGGTCTGATAAAGACTAAATTGAGGAGATGTAAGGCCTCATATCACCTTTTTTCCAAGATAGACTTGAGAGTTGTTTAGATGGGAACGTTTTTTTTTTTTTTTTTTTGTACTGTCTGAATGAATTGTAAGGTGTCCTTGGGTGCCTCCAAATAGAATGAATTATTAACCAAGGTAACCCCCCCGCCCCCTTATCAACTGAATCTCCTTCTCGACCACCATTGTGTTCTTTGTAACCAAATCTCTCTCAGAGGGGCGTGGGGGAGGGGCTCCTTATCTTCATCTGAAGTAACAGACAGACATGTCCTCTTGGCTTACTAACACCCTCTGCTGGATCGTACCTGTATCTTGAGCAGGTGATGGGCTTTGACCTTCTTCCTGAGTGGAGAGGAGAGCGACAGCAGGCCTCCCTGATCCACGTGGAAGCGGCGGTCCTCGTTTCCGCTCACGATGTGGATGGAGTAGGGCGGGCCGTTCCTGGGCGAGTCTCTGTCCGTCACCACCAGCTGCAGGATGGTGCTGCCGGCCGACTCGCCCTCCTGCAGGGGAACAGGGACACGGATTAAATAAGTGGTTGGATTATAAAAGACCCCCCATTTCATTTCATTTGTATTTGTTCATGGTATGCAAAACTTAATGGACAATAATTGTTAACAAAACATGTCTCTGTAATCCCGCCGTTGACCGAAAAGGAGCAGGAAGAAGAAAATAACCTGCCTTTCTAAAAAAAAGCTAAATAAATAGAAATAGCTGGTCTGTCCTTCATATTTCTTTTTCACAGCCAAACATAAGGGTATCTTAGGATAATAGGAGAAACACAAAACATACTTATTTCCCACTTGACAGTTAACGGAAAGAAACAAAAAAACAACAAAACATCACATGTACAGGGAAAAGGAAAAGTGCAACACCCTCATCTGAGTCCGACTGGAATAATAATAATTAATACATAATAATAATATTAACCATCAGCCCAGCAAAACACACTGTTCTGTCTGCTGCCGTCTGACCACCAGACCCAGGGACGGTTTCCTCCCACAGGCCATCAGACTGCTAAACGCCCGAGCTCTGTAAAGTGCCCCGATAAACATGTCTCTGTGTGTCGTCTTGCAAACTACTTATTTATACCAGCGGATAAATAAAACCAGTCCTAAAATTGTCCGACATGATGGATTACCTTTTTCCCAAATGAAGGATCACCTGTCCAAAGTCTCGGTGTTCTGATGTTTAAAGCCGGCTTGCATTAAAGCCATGACGATGAGTTATCCATCAAAGAACGGATAGGATGCTTCGGGAAGTGGGCAGCCATTTGAAGTTGATGGGCTAAGACACGCAACTCCTATGAGGTTTCACAAGTTTAAATTAAAGCTCGCATCACAAAACACAAAGACAGGCTTTCATCACACATACACCTGAACACCAGCAGGAGAGGACTCTTTAAAGTAGAGACACTACATACTGATATACACCTGAACACCAGCAGGAGAGGACTCTTTAAAGTAGAGACACTACATACTGATATACACCTGAACACCAGCAGGAGAGGACTCTTTAAAGTAGAGACACTACATACTGATATACACCTGAACACCAGCAGGAGAGGACTCTTTAAAGTAGAGACTCTACATAGTGATATACACCTGAACACCAGCAGGAGAGGACTCTTTAAAGTAGAGACACTACATACTGATATACACCTGAACACCAGCAGGAGAGGACTCTTTAAAGTAGAGACACTACATACTGATATACACCTGAACACCAGCAGGAGAGGACTCTTTAAAGTAGAGACTCTACATAGTGATATACACCTGAACATCAGCAGGAGAGGACTCTTTAAAGTAGAGACACCACATACTGATATACACCTGAACATCAGCAGGAGAGGACTCTTTAAAGTAGAGACACTACATACTGATATACACCTGAACATCAGCAGGAGAGGACTCTTTAAAGTAGAGACACTACATACTGATTATACACCTGAACATCAGCAGGAGAGGACTCTTTAAAGTAGAGACACTACATACTGATATACACCTGAACATCAGCAGGAGAGGACTCTTTAAAGTAGAGACACTACATACTGATATACACCTGAACATCAGCAGGAGAGAACTCTTTAAAGTAGAGACACTACATACTGATATACACCTGAACATCAGCAGGAGAGGACTCTTTAAAGTAGAGACTCTACATAGTGATATACACCTGAACATCAGCAGGAGAGGACTCTTTAAAGTAGAGACACCACATACTGATATACACCTGAACATCAGCAGGAGAGGACTCTTTAAAGTAGAGACACTACATACTGATATACACCTGAACATCAGCAGGAGAGGACTCTTTAAAGTAGAGACACTACATACTGATATACACCTGAACATCAGCAGGAGAGGACTCTTTAAAGTAGAGACACTACATACTGATATACACCTGAACATCAGCAGGAGAGAACTCTTTAAAGTAGAGACACTACATACTGATATACACCTGAACATCAGCAGGAGAGGACTCTTTAAAGTAGGGACACTACATACTGATATACACCTGAACATCAGCAGGAGAGGACTCTTTAAAGTAGAGACACTACATACTGATATACACCTGAACATCAGCAGGAGAGGACTCTTTAAAGTAGGGACAC